>NW_026058258.1:0-9807 GCF_023721935.1 Panthera uncia
TGAGTTCAAGCCCCGCGTTGGGCTCTGTGCTGACAGCTCAGAGCCTGCAACCTGCTTGGGATTCTGTGTCTCCCTCTCTCTCTCTTCTCTGTCCCTCCCCTCCTCACACAAAGTAAACTTAAAAATAAATAAATAGTTCCTTCAAGGGGGTTGTGGTGTCAGAGACACAAAATTTGAGTTTAAAGACACTTACCTAGATAAGGTCTTACCTAAATAAAGAAGGGTCATAATTACTCTGAAGATCCTGCATGTGCCACGCTATTACCAATATGGCTCACATCTACTTTTATAACTGCCAAATACAAGGAAAGGCCATTAACTATCCAAGTTTAAGTATTCTAGGACAACTCCCAACATCTCTTCAGGGCTGAGAGCAAGCTCTACTAATGTTAGAAACAGAAGTCCTCAGTAAATCAAGCATATCTGGATGGACAAATTGGTCCTGAGCATTTCTAAATTATCTCGAAAAAATTTTCAATACTCATGTCTCACTAAGTCTGTTTCATTCAGAATATCCAGTACACACCTCTGGCACAGCTCTTAAAACAGCGTATTACTAAATACTATGTATATTTTGAACCCTTTGCACTAAGCATAGTACCCTTCACGTAGAACATACTCAGTAATTTGTCATGATTTACCAAGATACTGGATAAGCAGTTGTAAGAATTCACCAAAATTCCACAATTATCATGACACACTCAAGGAAAAAATAATTCACCAACTAGACCTAATAGACGTCTGTTTCTTTCCTTTCTTCTTTCCTAATCTCTATTGTCTGTCATGGGGCTTGAACTCATGACTCTGAGATCTAGAGTCACATGTCATACCATCTGAGCCAGCCAGGCCCCGCCTACCAGACATCTATGGAACTCTACCCAACAAGAGAATAAACACTCATCTCGAATGTGCAGAACATTTTTCAGCATCATTTGTGAGGCAACAAAACAAGCACCAATAAACTTAAAAAGACTGAAATAATTCAAAGTATGTTCTACATGCACAATGAAATTATAACAGAATTCAACACCAGATGGAATTCTGGGAAATTCACAAATATGTGGAAATTAAACAACACCCTTCTAAATTACCAGTGGGTCAAAGAAAAAAACCAAGGAAAATTAGAAAATACTTTGAGATGAATGAAAAAAAATAACTGCATACCAAATTTATGGGATGCAGCTAAGGCAAAATTTAGAGGGAAATTTATAGCTGTAAATACCATAGTTCACTCCAAATGGAGGTTGCTATTATTTTATGTATAAAACTCAAAACCTAAACCTCAAAGCAGGTAATACAAGAAGAATTTCTCATCAGGTTGTTTGAGAATATGGAGATGAGAAGCATGCCCTTTTTGGTAGGCCTTTACTATCTAACTGGATAGGTATTTGTTCTTTCTGCCACACCAGTAACCTAAATTGGGGAAACCAATAATGCAATTAATCTCAAGAAAAGACCTGTAGGGATACTAGTTTCCACTTCTAGCACTAAGTGGCCATTAGTCACAAATTCACCTGGATATCTCATATGGACAATATTAACACAGTTTTAGAAAACTGACACCAATTTCAGGTTCAAGATCTACTGTGATTCAGCTTTATCATGTCACTTGGAGAAAGTAGTAATCATTATGATCTTCTCTAACAGCCTGGCATAGAAATCCTTTGAGCCACTGCTATTTTCAAAAGAGGTACACTTCAACAGAAACCCTGTCCTTGCTTCTGTAAGGTGAAGTACCTGCTTATTTTCATTATTAAAATTTTGAGCATGGTTTCAAAGTGTTTCTCACTGTATCTGGAAAGCATTAAAAAAGTAACTGTGGCTATATTCATTAATTTTTTTTTCCTGAAAGGTGGCAGAAAACCTGACCAATGAGTTTCCTTTTTTACATTTTCTAACAATAAATGCAACATTTATTTATTTAATTTCAAAACAAAAACAGTTACCTGGGTGACAGGAGTATGGCCCAACTCTCTTTTACACTTTTCTATTAAATAATTCTAATAAGTGTTTAAAAAGAATAAAATGAGGGGCATCTGGGTGGCTCAGTCGGTTGAGTGTCTGACTTTGGCTCAGGTCATGATCTCATGGCTCGTGGGTTCGAGCCCCACGTCGGGCTCTGTGCTGATAGCTCAGAGCCTGGAGTCTGCTTCGGATTCTGTGTCCCCTTCTCACTCTGCCCCTTCCTCGCTCATGCTGTCTCTCTCTCTCTCAAGAATAAATAAAACAGTAAGAAATATTTAAAAAAAGAATAAAATGAAGACACCTGATTTTTTTTTTCAACGTTTTTTTGTTTTTGTTTTTTTTTTATTTTTTTTATTTTTGGGACAGAGAGAGACAGAGCATGAACGGGGGAGGGGCAGAGAGAGAGGGAGACACAGAATCGGAAACAGGCTCCAGGCTCCGAGCCATCAGCCCAGAGCCTGACGCGGGGCTCGAACTCACGGACCGCGAGATCGTGACCTGGCTGAAGTCGGACGCTTAACCGACTGCGCCACCCAGGCGCCCCGAAGACACCTGATTTTTAATGCATAATAGATTAACTAGAAACCATTAATAACTTCAAACCTTTTTGTCTTAATTTTACTTTTCTAAGCTACACATTCTATTAAAGTTGATAAATAACAAAATGTCAGTTTGACTAGACCTAAATATGGACAAAAGGAGAAATGAATAATTAAACCTCTGAGAAGTGCAATTTGGCTGCATTAGTAATTTTAATCCAGTTTGAAAACTGATTTAAGTGAACATTAAATATGTAGGAAAGCACATAACATTACTTTCATATCACTTGTCGGGAAAAGATGAGTGGGAAATAACTAGATCTGGGTGGCAAGACCAGTTTCAGGGCCAAACTATTCATAAGGAAAAGGGCTGAGCATGCTTCTAGTTCACGGCCACACATTCTACACAAAGCCTGTGCAATAGTCCTAGATGATGTGGAGGATGCTTGGGCTTCCAAACCAAGAGGAGTAAAACAAAAAACATAGAACAAAAAACATAAAACAAATTTGCTCCACGAGGCTGTACAGTGTTTTTTCCTTCTTGTTAAGAAAGCAAAACGGGGGGCGCCTGGGTGGCGCAGTCGGTTAAGCGTCCGACTTCAGCCAGGTCACGATCTCGCGGTCCATGAGTTCGAGCCCCGCGTCGGGCTCTGGGCTGATGGCTCGGAGCCTGGAGCCTGTTTCCGATTCTGTGTCTCCCTCTCTCTCTGCCCCTGCCCCGTTCATGTTCTGTCTCTCTCTGTCCCAGAAATAAATAAAAAAAAAAAGTTGAAAAAAAAAAATTAAAAAAAAAAAAAGAAAGCAAAACGGGCCTCCCAATGTTTGTTGATTTGTAAACTGACATCTGAAAAATTATTGTGGTGTTTTTGTTTTTTACTGCTTTTCTGGTTATGAAACAAATGTTTACAAAAACATCAATTATAGAAATACATGCTACAGAAAGTGAAAATTCACCATAATCTCAAATATCCAGAGAAAACCATTACCAACAGTTTTTTTCCTTCATACTGCAGTACATGTAAGGTGAGGATGCTTCAGCAAGTCATTCTACCTTTTTGTTAAAAGCTCTCAGCAGAAGGTCCTGGCTCTAAAGAGCTCAACATTTGCAGCATCAACTAACAAAACCTGGTTTGTTTTTCTAAACGTAAGTTACCATGGATGATTTCCTCTAGAAGGGTTTCATTTAGGCAAAGAAGTAAAACGGAATTAAAACTACACCTACAAGAGACGCCTGGCTGGCTCAGTCAAAAGAGCCCACAATTCTTGATCTCAGCGTTGTGAGTTTGAGTCCCATGTTGGGTGTAGCCATTACTTAAGTAAATAAACAAACTTAAAAGTAAAATAAAATAAGATAAAATAAAATAAAATAAAACTACATCTATGAATACATACCAAACTTCTCAGCTATCAAAATTACTTATTAACCTGACACAACTATAAAAGCAGATTAGGGGCACCTGGGTAGCTCAGTCGGTTAAGTGTACGACTCTTGATTCTGGCTCAGGTCATGATCTCACAGTTTAGGAGTTCAAGTCCTGCCCTGGGCTCCAGGACTGACAGAGCAGAGCTTGCTTGGGATTCTCTCCTTCTCTCCCTCTCTCTATCTGCCCATCCCCCCACACACATGGCTCTCTCTCTCTCTCTCTCCCTCTCTCAAAACAAACTTAAAAATAAATAAAAGCAAATTATCAGCAGAAGGAATAGCACAAAATAAAATGTGCCTCAGAAAATCTATGTGCTGTTGTCAAGTATCTTAGATGCTGAGTGGAGGTTCCCTTGCTTCACGCATCTGGTTCCACTGTCACACTGAAATAATGTTCTGTGTTAAAGGAGACTGAAGCATGAAGCAGACATTAGCTGTGCTATTATTATGTATTCTGGCTATGCAGTATGGGCCATTGTCATTTAACCAAAGTCAAGCAGGTAATCTGTTCAGCCCTTTTGGGAAGTAGATCATATACACCAAGAAACTCCTTTGAAATTATGAACAAAATTATCATCAGAAACAAGGTAAATATCAGCAATAGGGAAATAGTTAAGTCTATTATGATTATTAACTTTAAAAGTACTTAATAATATCAAACCATTACAAATAATCAGTAAAACTTGGGGCGCCTGGGTGGCTCAGTCGGTTAAACGGCCGACTTCGGCTCAGGTCATGATCTCGCGGTCCATGAGTTCAAGCCCCGCGTCGGGTTCTGTGCGGACAGCTCAGAGCCTGGAGCCTGTTTCAGATTCTGCGTCTCCCTCTCTCTCTGACCCTCCCCTGTTCATGCTCTGTCTCTCCCTGTCTCAAAAATAAATAAAACATTAAAAAAAACCAACAACAAAAACCAAATAATCAGTAAAACTGGGATGCCTGGGTGGCTCAGTCAGTTAAGCATCTGACTCTTGATTTCAGCTCAGGTCAGGATCTCATGGTTCCAGAAATCAAGGCCTGAGTTGCTGGCAGCTCAGAGCCTGCTTAAGATTCTCCATCACCCTCTCTGCCCCTCCCCTGCACATGTTCACTCTCAGAATCAATAAATATTTTTTTAAAAATCAGTAAAACCAATATGGGAAAACGGTAACATATGTTGTATTTTAAGTCTACTACAGTTACAGCATTACGAAAATGTATATATAATAATAAAGCCTAGAAGAGAGCTGAAATCATAAAATTACAGGGGGAGGGGGAACATGCAGGATTTTGAGCTTCCTATTTTTTTCTATGAATGTATATTAATGTAATTTTAAATGTTAAACTAAAGTGGAAATATTGCTAATAAAATGCTATAAATATATTTTCCCCTAGCAATCCATTTTAAACCATACTTCTCAAAAATAAAAATAAAAAATAAACCATACTTCTCTATGAAAATAAAGGTCTATGCGAGAATAACACAAAGATGACAGGCAATAACCTATCTTCTCACTGATAACACATCCTCCCCTCTATTTCTCTGCAAAGCCTACAGTTTCAAGGCTCAAAATTTCCCCTCACTTTATAACTAATTTGATGCTTTTTGTATTTTTCAAAAGCAAAGTTCTACAGAATGCTTTTGTCATTTTGCTAAACCTAGGTTTTAAAAGTCCGCTGTTAAAGAATAAATTAGTTAAAAATTAACAACAAAAATAGACATTAAAGAGGTATTAGAAACAAAAAGCAAGCAAGCAAGCTATTGTTAAAGTGAGAAAATACTTCCAATATTTTACCCACAACCCTCAGCACCTGTTGGGGTAAAAATATCCGGACAGAAAACGTAAGAACTGATGCTAGAAATGGGACACAAGTAGGCTCTAAGCTTTCCTATAAGGTAAAGAAGGAAACATGTTAAAGCCGTATTTAAGCATCTCTAAGATTTTAGAAAGTTGTTTGGGGGGAAAATCCGCCTATTTCTGGCACTGAGACCAGAAGAGAATCTTTTCTCGCTGAGGACACTTACAAACAGTGAAAGACTCCTTAATACCCCTACAGTAAATAAAATAATGAACTTTCCCAAGGCTGTTTCTCACCTATCTCAATGTTGGCCAACAGCACAACGCTAAAGCTCCATTCAGCCAAGGAAGTCTACAAAAGGAAGGCCCCCAGCAGAATGCTGGGCAGGTGCCCATTTCCTTGCTTTTGGGTTCAATCCTGAGAGAAACCAAAGACTTTAAGGATGGAGAAACCACTGGTCTTCCACACAACCCTCCACCAATGGCATACTTTTAGCTGAGCTCTACAACAAAGTTTAAACAGTTCTGACTTTGAGGTAATGTCAAGACAAGAACCTGGCTGGTTTTATGGGTAGAGTCATGTGACTTAACCTGAGCCAGCGGTTGGACTGACATCTTATCAAAGCTGTGTACCTGAATAACATGAATAAAATTAATGGCAGGGGCACCTGGCTGGCTCAGTCGGTGGAGGGTGTGACTCCTGATCTTGGGGTCATTGAGTGCAAGCCCCTCCTTTGGCGTAAAGATTACGTAAATAAACAAACCTTTTTAAAACTAATCAAAAAATAAAACTAATGGCAGCTAGTCTTGTTGTCTACTTTAGTCCAATCACAGCATTAAGTACACTAACATATTAGCTTTTTAAATCTTCATTGTGACTCTAGGAAGGTAGGTGTTCTTCGTTCCATTTTACACATGGTTGAACCAAAGCACAAAGTAAATCACCCAGGATCAAAATGCCATCTCTCCCAACGGCTGAGCTGGGATTCAAAGCAGCTAGGTCTAGCCTGGAGTGTTGGAGTACGTGTTCTTTATCACAATACTACAGATGTCTCTCATTCCACATCCACAAGGAGGTGAAACTGAGGGGCCAGTTTCACCAAACTTGCCAAAAGGACCACGATTTTCCTTGAAGTCATTTTGAATCACTTTTTCAAATGTCTCTAGGGGCGCCTGGGTGGCTCGGTCGGTTGGGCGTCTGACTTCAGCTCAGGTCATGATCTCACAGACCGTGAGTTCGAGCCCCGCGTCAGGCTCTGGGCTGATGGCTCAGAGCGTGGAGCCTGCTTCTGATTCTGTGTCTCCCTCTCTGTCTGCCCCTCCCCCGTTCATGCTCTGTCTCTCTCTGTCTCAAAAATAAACGTTAAAAAAAAAAAAATTTTTTTTAATAAAAAAAAATAAAAAAAAAATAAAATGTCTCTAAGTTTTAGGACACTGACACACAGTGAGTTTCAGCCTAAAGATTTAAAAGCAGGTTAAGTCTCAGCTATTAAAAAAAAAACCAACTGGGGCACCTGGTGGCTCAGTTGGTTAAGAGTCCAAATCTAGACCTCTGGTCACGATCTCATAATTGGTGAGAACGAGCCCCAAGTCTGGCTCTGCACTGACAATGCAAAGCCTCCTTGGGTTTCCCGCTCTCTCCCTCTGCCCCTCCCCTGCTCGCACAAATGCGAGCTAGCTCTCTCAAAAACAAAATAATAAACATTAAAAAACAAATAAATCTTGGGGGCACCTGGGTGGCTCAGTCGGTTAAATGTCCGACCTCGGCTCAGGTCATGATCTCACGGTTCGTGGGTTGGAGCCCCGTGTCAGGCTCTGTGCCTACAGCTCAGAGCCTGAAGCCTGCTTCGGTTTCTGTGTCTCCCTCTCTCTACCCCTCTCCTGCTCGCATTCTGTCTCTCTCAAAAACAAACAAACATTAAAACAGAACAAAACAAACAAAACACGCTGACCAGAGCACTTTAACTTCCCGGAATATTCATCAAATAAAATGGATACAAAATGGTAACTACTATTTCAATATAACTTTTTTAATTTTTTAAAAATATTTATCCATTTTTGAGAGACAGAAAGAGACAGAGTGTGAGCAGGGGAGGGGCAGAGAGAGACAGAGGCGCAGAATCCGAAGCAGGCTCCAGGCTCTGAGCTGTCAGCACAGAGCCCAACATGGGGCCAGAATACTCGAACCTTGAGATCATGACCTGAGCCGAAGTTGGATGCTTAAGGGCCAGAGCCACCCAGGTGCCCCGTAACTTTACTGTTTTCATAAAACTATAAATTGGTTAAAGTAAGACAAAAGAGTACAAAAGAGGAAGGAACAAAAATCACCTGAAATCAAGCCCCTTGGAGGCTACCACTGTACCTTTTAGAGGACCATTCAGAAAGTCCACGTATTTAGCAAGCAAACAGAAATACCCCTAATGGGAGCTCCCTCTCCAGTTTGACCTCATTTGGGAATGAAAAGGCCCTACATGGTGGCAGTGAAGAACACAGAATCTGGATTCAAACCGGTCAGAATCTGAATGCTAACTGGTGAACTCGGGCCACTTACTTAACCTAACCCTCACAGCCCTCATCAGTAAAATGGGAATAACAGCATCTTTGTTAAGATTCTTTGAAGGACTAAAAGGGAATGGAAGTAAAATACTTAGCTTCCTGCAAGGACATCCTGAGCACTCAATGGACTAGTTACGTTACTACTTTTTAAAAAAAGATCCACTTAAACACTTCTCTGTGCCAAGTGTAGACATTCTGTGTTGACATAGATTTACACCAACATTAACACCTTCATAGCATTCCAGCTCACGGCACGATAACCTGCTTACGTAGCGTCCTGATGGGCTACTTAGGTTTGGGGTTTTGGTGTTTTTTTGTTTTTTTGTTTTTTTTTTGTAATATGGTTAATTCCATCAATTTAAAGATGCCTCTTTTTACACATTTTAACATGTCTGAAATGCATCATGTTTCATAATTTAACTGCAAAAACTTATTTTCCAGGTGGTACGTATATTAATTGAAGTAAATATCCTATGTCTACATTTACAAAAACTTGTTTGAGAATTTTCTTAGAATAAATTTTTAAAAGTAGAATTGCTGGGTCGTTTCATGTTCTGATACGTGTCACCAAGACACCATTCAGAAAAACTGTATTGTTGGGGCACCCGGGTGGCTCAGTCGGTTGAGAGTCCAACTTCAGCTCAGGTCATGATCTCATGCCTCATGAGTTCAAGCCCTACATCGGGCTTGCTGCTGTCAGCTCAGAGCCTGGAGCCTGCTTCCCATTCTGTGTCTCCCTCTCTCTCTCTCTCTGCCCCTCCCGTGCTTGTGCTCTGGCCCTGTCTCTCTGTCTTTCTCAAAAGAAATAAACATTATAAAAATTTTTTTTAAGAAAAACTGCATTATTGGTACAGACCTCCGCTGGCAGAAGGTGACAGAGCCCGTTTCTCCACATGCTGGCCAGCACAAGGTGGGGTCAATTTTTATCATCTTTGCTAATCTGACAGGCAAAATGACCTCATTTTCTCCACTTCTTTCACTATTGAAGTCAATTTGCTTTAGACAGGATGTCCAATAAGTCACTCAGTAGAAGAGTGCCACAAGCCGGCTGTCCAGGCCTGGCAGGTGAGCAAAGCAGGTCTGCTGACGCCTCACATTTCTGGGCTACTCATACCTGACAGTTAAAAGGAGCAGTAACGTGCTGTCGGAGGGAGCATCGCAGCCAGACCTGAGACCAAGCCCCAGCTTTGTAACTTACTGCACTGTGTGAACCTGAGCAAGTTACTTCACTTGTGAGCCTGTTTCTGCAGGTGTAAGATGAGGCTAACGAGGGCCAACCTTTTAGTACCCAAACTAGAAATAATGTACGACTTTGGGGCATAGTAAATGCTCCATAAATGGTAGCTATTCAAACTGAAAGACCCCCGAAGGAACACTGTATTTCCTTACTCATTTCTTCCTCTAAACAGGGATGACTGGTCTTCAGCCAGGCCCCCAGAAGGAGCCCTGTATGGGAACCGAAATCTCATTCTTAGCACCTACGTGGAAACAGTCCATTCAGATGACCGGGGGGGGGGGGGGGGGGGGGGGGTGGCACAAGCCAAAACAA
>NW_026058258.1:9907-10949 GCF_023721935.1 Panthera uncia
GAAAGGGTGGGGCTGGAGCAATAGGGGGGAATGCGTACAGTCAAAGGCAAACAAATCATTTGTTCTAAGAGAATTCAAATCATCCTCATACATAAAAATTAAATGCAAAATTCTGGTTTTAGTCAACAAGATCAGTAAGAATTCTTATCAACAGGCAGAGAAATGCTTCCACCAAGCAGACTGATACTAGGAATCTGAAACAGTTCCTTATTAAGTACTTTAAATCCCATCCTGTGTTTAATCATTCAAATACCTGAAATGAGACTCCTGTACCCAAATTCAGGAGTACTAGCGGCTGTGAAAACTATTACCAATTCAACCCCAGTTCAGATTCCTGACTTCTCAGGAACAGGCTCAGTGGGCATTCTTCTCTCAGCTACACGGATTTATTCCAAATGTCCCCAGCAGAAATTCCATTATTTTTCCCCCAGCATCTCTCAACGCCATCCACCACGACCTTCGTTCCTAGCCTCTGACACCTATGCAGGCACTTGCCTCCCAGGCGGCTAACTGCAACCTTCCAGGCTGGGGCTCCAGGCTTCCCTCCTATCACAGAACACTTCCCTCATCAGCTAAAAGCCTTTAAAGGCTTAAAGATCAAATTCTTACTCTTTTTTTCTTATCTTGCTCCAATTCTACCTTCTTTTCTACTATGGCACAGTCTTCAACCCCATTCTAGCATTCCTATCTCAAACACAAGCACCCACTCCCCCTCACCATCTCACGAGGTCGGGTTTAAGTCACACACCCTCCACCCATCATTCTCAGACTTCAGCTCTTACCAATCTCTGCCCTTCCTACATCATTACTCTAGCAGTCACAGTGTGTGACACAACTCGGCATTCCATTAAATAAATACCAGTTCCTTACTGGGACTCCTGGATGGTTCAGTCGGTGGAGTCTGACTCTTGATTTCAGCTCAGGTCATGATCTCACAGAGTGTGAGTTCGAGCCCCACATCGGGCTCTGTGCTGACAGCTCAGAGCTTGGAGCCTGCTTCAGATTCTGTGTCTGCCCCCCCCCCCCCCCCCCCCCCCCCCCT
>NW_026058258.1:11049-46443 GCF_023721935.1 Panthera uncia
CTACCCCCACCCATGCTCTGTCTCTCTCAAAACTAAAGAAGCATTTTAAAAAATTAAAAAACAAAAAAACCCAGTTCCTTACTAAGTACTTACTAAGAGTTGTGATCTTGGATCATTTAACCTCTGTGGACCACTTCCTCATCTAAAAAATAAAATCTAAATTAAGACCTTTTAAAAGGTCCTCACCTGTTCTAAAAATCCTCTAATTTTGTATACTGCCATATCCTGTTTCACATATTAATTTCACTTCTCATATTTGATTTCAGAGGTCCTGAAGGGAGAAAGTATAATCTGTATTTCTTCCCCAACTTTCAAAGCAACTTATCCCAGGGTGTGGCTGAAGAAGATGCTCAGTAAATGTGACATCAAAACGGTCATCTGCACCAAGATAGAACGCTTCAAAGAGCCGAGTGTGAAGCCAAGACCTATTTCTTTCTTTCTTTAAGATTTTTATTTTTAAGTAATCTCTACACTCAGTGCTGGGCTTGAACTCACATCCCAGAGATCAAGAGTCATGCGCACTGAGCCAGCCAGGCACCCCTCAAGACCAATTTCTAAAGCAGTCTTGAAAACTGATAAAGGTAGTTAGTGCCAAATGAGTAGAAGACACCTAGACGACCCACTGCTGGTTCTTTTCTAGAATCAAAGGTCTGCCTTGACAGCAAAGAAAAGCCACCAACTCTAGAAAGGAATGAGCACAGGTTTGAGAGCTCAAAATGGTCTCTTAATTCGTACGCAGCATTGCCTGAAGCACAGGCACATAAGCCCCTAAATGACAGATCTACCTCGGAGGTAAGCTCAGATGTGTTATGCGCTATAGGGGAGAGGATTCAGGGGCCCTGTCTGGTGGAGAACCCCTGGGACTATCTGAAGCCTGCACTACAACGGCAGGGAAATTTAGGTTCATTTCAGCCACACAAGGCTGAAAATTGCAACAGACCAATTCCTTCCATTTCTATGCCCCAGTGCCCTTCTTCTCCTCCCCTCCAAAAAAAAAAAAAAAAAAAAAAAAAAAAAAAAAAACCAAAAAAAAACCAAACACCACACACACACAGACAAGGGACAGTAACAAAGGAGATATATTGAAGCATTCAGTTCTATTTTAGGTTTCCAGTGAAATGTTTTCATTTTTGTCTCTTTTCTCAGAGCAGCACGAGTCAACATGTAGAAAGAAAGTAAAGAAGTGGTCTGCTGGAGGATGGGGTACACCTTAACCAAAGTTAACCAGGTGCTCCAAGACAGTGAGAGGATGTAATCTTTCTGAACTCTACTCGGAGGAAAAGGGCTAAGCCCTTTTCTAGGGCATTATCTTCAAATAAAATGTATTCGATGCCCATATGTACACACACCCTCCCTTAGCAAAAGAGGGCAAATATAGCCCTATTTCAATCATGTCAAACTGGTCAATGCTATTCCAGCCACTTATACACATGCTTTGGCTCACAACTAACATCCTTAAGAGCTATCAAATCAAATCAAAGCCACTCAAATGAAACCAGTTACTCCCTGAATAATCAAATGGAGAAAACACTGCTTTTTAAAATAACAGTTCTTAAGACAAAGCAATGTCCCTCCTCTTCACTCAGCTGTTCCACAGAATCATGAGACAAAGGGCAACTACTGTATTAGCACTTTTTTTTTTCTTTTTGGAGTAAAGCCACAAGATTACTAACAAACAGCTAACGGTCACCATTCAAGGGTAATAATGACATTATGACTTCATGTGCCAGTTATCTACCAAATTGGAAAGAAGCAAATATATGTATTTTTCTCTTCCCAAAGAAAATCTGAAAGTAAATGTGAGCACTGTGACTCACTTTCTCTCCCAACAGAACAATTTCTGGGGGAATGTTAAACAGTACCCTCTTCTCTAATTATAGGATGGGAGAGAAGGGTTTCACACTTGTTCATGAACTTACCAACTGAAGCTGGAGAACTTACAAGATCCTCATGGTCTAGGTCTAGGATAAACTTCAGTGTTAACACTCAGGGAAAAGCTCTTGCCTAAAAACTCTTAAAAATAGACCTCAAATCCTTAGTTTTGTTGCTTTAGTGCTAAATATGTAACAGGGTAAACGTAGAGGAAAATAGGAACTACCAGGCTTCTAGGTTTAAGTTTCTTGGGTAAGCTTAATGGAGAAATCTAAGTTTGTATTGGGGGGGGGGGGGCAGGGAAGGCCCCACAGGGTTTCGTACAAGCAACAGATACGGGTAGTTGAACAGCCAACTGTTTAAATTCCACTATAGTTAATGTTCACTGTTATACTGGTTTCAGGAGTACAATATTCGAGTAGCCAATCTTCTGATGATACCACATGCTGGTTATCTGTTGAAAACAGTAATCACCTATGAACACATCAAATTACTCCTCTGTACACCAATGAAAGAGTAACTTAATAGTTCAAGTTATGTCTCGTCCCTTGCTCTGACTTCTAGTTAAGAAAACAGAACACACATATTACCCTAAAACCTATAGCTGGTTCTGTCTGCTGACTTGGAGAATACCCTGGGAAAGCTGGGCATCACAAAAAACAGTTCTGAAAAGAACACACTTTCCTTCTCTTTCAAGGGCTCTTCAATATTGCCTTCTATGAAATACAACCTAACATCAAGAAACTACTGAGCAGGTAACTTCAGAGTTGAACTCTATGCCTCCGGCAAAGAGAGCAAAATAGTAGCTACCCACAGGTCTGAAGGACTCAAAAGAAAAACAAAAACCAAAAAAACCCGTCCTTTTGTAGGGGCTATTTCTACATTTCCATTTTGTTCCTCTTTGTAAAATTCTCATAATTTTCATTCAGGGGTAGTAAACAAATGGGTGGCAAACCCCCAACCATCAGACTAGGCTCAGAGGAAAAAAATGTCGAAAGTTGAGACGCAGTGAACATGCAAACACTCAACTTCAGGTTCTCCTCATGCAGAGCTGACACATTATTCGATAACACCCACCCTTGTAAAAATAAATTACATACCCAAAAGGGCAAGCTGCTGCCGTCAATTGGGTAAACAACATAATTACCATGTGCCAGGTGGAAAGTGAATCCTCGTGTAAGTAGTTTGGGCTCAGAATGAGCTGCAAACTGTAAAGAAGCTGATTTTTAAACTGTCAGCAGGTTTCTTTTGTGCAATTAGAGTTTAATACAGGGTAATTGCTCAAGTTTCTTTTGAGAAAATCGCCCTGTGACTTGTACAACAACGCAACTAACTTCAGGATTTAGAACTCCACTAGTTTTCTCACAAAGAATAAAAATACACTGAGGTTCTTTAATGAGTTTTGGCATATACTTCTAACCGCCTCTCAAAACTAGAGGAAATTAATTTCTAACCAACTAGCATCATGTTCCAGAATGCAAAACCTTGACTGTGTAAGACAAGACTGAGTGCTTTTACATAAATACTTCAAGTCTTTAAAAAAAAAAAAAAATCCCCTAATGCTTAAAACTGCAAAATGTATCAGTCTACTCCATACTTCCTTGTCACAATCACGCTGCTCTGACTTTACGTGCAAACGACAAGCAAACAGAGATACTGGAGGCATTCACACAAAGGCAGTTAAAGACCATACATCACACCAACCGTCTTAAGTCATATTTAATATTCCACTCAGCATCTATCTCAGCTATCCAGAGCGCCCGATGGTAAATGGTTAAAGCGGGCACTGAGAAAGGAGGAGCTCGGCTTCTTTGTGTGTTATCAGGGTAAACGAAGGTAGGGGAGTACAAGGGGAGGCCATCTCGGCATCTGCGTGGCATCACACTTACCTTGAGGATGTCCCCCCTTTTGAAGCTCAGCTCGTCGTCAGCAGTAGCTTTGAAGTCATATTTGGCGATGGCTTCCATTCTGGGCGCCGCTCAGTGCTCAGCAGCCTGAAGCCGGGGGAAGGGAGTCTTCCCTGCTGAAGCCACCCAGCGCCCTGGGCTCGGCCTCGCCGCTCTCTCGGGACCGGCTCGTGCACTCCGGGACACACAATGCCGCCCTGAATCACAAGAGGGATGGTTGAGAGAAGTGGCCAGCACCGAAGGCGGCCCCGCCCTGCCAATCTGCCCGCCGCCCCAGCCCCCACGCCCCCTGGCTCGGCCCGCCTCCCTCCCTCGCAGGCAGGAGCCCCGATCGCCTCCTTCCTCTTCGCAGGCTCGGCCCCCAGGCGACTGACAGGCCCGCCGGCCAATGGCGGCAGGCGCTCGAGCTATTCCCGCACACACTTCCTCTTCCTTCCCGCTGGGTGTGCGCGGTGTTCAGGAGGAGCCGGCTGAAGACCCTCTCGGTCTCCGCCTCTCCTCCCTCGCCCCTTGCGCTCTCTGCTCCTCCGGCCCGAAATGCAGTCCACCCAAAGAAAGGCCTCGCCCTGCGGACGGCACCCAGCCTTTCCCGGTTACACAGGCCTATCTCCTTCCTTTCTCCCTGCCGACCTTTCTGGTCTTCTGAAAATGTTCGGTCCCCTATCCAGTCAAAAGCAAGCAATTGTGGCTTTGGTCTTCAGCTGCTTCATTTAACTGTTCTCGGAAACTAACCTCGGTCTGCTCCTAGGAAAGCAGGTCAAAGTGAACCTAGGAACTACTTTTTAAAATTCAATTTGCTGTTCTGAGCAAGGCAGCTCTCCCTCTATCGCTTCCAGACTGATCGGCAAGCTCAGTTAACCAGAAATAGAGGAGATCCAGCGTCAGAGCCTTTTGTTGAAGACCTGCTCTTGCCTAAGGCTCCTTCTCCCCTGAAGACCCCCAAGACTTTGGACTCCCAAGAGCCCTTGAAATAGAGGTCCAAAGTTCAGCAATTCCAGAAGAAGCTTCTGCATCACTTCTCACTACCGTAAGGAGCAAAGCTTAAATCCTAACTACACTTGAAAGGAATCCCCTTTTCCGAATCTGAGCTGCCAGATGTCTTATGGGGGGGGGGGGGGAAGTGCAGGGAGATGGTGCCAGGAAGTCTAACAAATCTCTCAGTCAACCTGGGAACAGCTGCTTCTCTCAGCACCAAAAGAATACTAAGATGAACCAAGTTGCATTTTTGCAGGTAAAGATTCTGTAATAACCCTTAGGTAGTGTACTAGGTGATGGTGAACTGTGGGCAGTACGATCACTGTTGTAAAAAAAAAAAAAAAAATCTCCAGGCACCAATACGGCCACAACCTAGACCTTTGCGTAACTAAAGGAAAATAAAGCCCCATTTCTGTCTTCAGTTACTGTTGTCATACAGGCTAAATAAAAGCAGAAAACAACACGGGACATCGGCAGAATGGGGACAGATTATTTATAGTGACACCGTTCTCGGATAATTATCACCTAGCAGAGAGCTCATCTGAGGGGCATGGGTGATTATCATCCTTTGTTCTAAAGTTAACAATTGGGGCATTAATCAGGCATAGCTGCAAAAGGACTAAGCAGTAAATCAGCTGGGAATATTAAGATTAGAAGAAAATGAGCATTACCAAAGAGGACAGAAATCACCCAGTAATAAAAAGTCCTTTAGTCAAATTCTGAAAGCCAAACATTCTACTGCAGGTAAACTAATCAACCAAACCAATGTTTATTCTATCAGGCCATGATATCCGATGTGGGGCTGGCTCTAAGAGAGGAAAGTAAAGAGAGAGCTTTAGCAAATATAAAAAAAAAAAAAAATACAATTAGTATCAGTATTTATTTATTTAAAATTTTCTTAGGTAATCTCGACACCCAACATGGGGCTTGAACTCATGACCCCACGATCAAGAGTCACATGATCTACTAACTGAGCCATCCAGGGCTCAAAGTATTTATTTTTGTGTGTCCTTAAACCCCCTTTATTTATTCTCTCTGTAGTTGCTTTTTTTTTATTTTTAAAAAAAAATTTTTTTTCAACGTTTTTTATTTATTTTTGGGACAGAGAGAGACAGAGCATGAACGGGGGAGGGGCAGAGAGAGAGGGAGACACAGAATCGGAAACAGGCTCCAGGCTCCGAGCCATCAGCCCAGAGCCTGACGCGGGGCTCGAACTCACGGACCGCGAGATCGTGACCTGGCTGAAGTCGGACGCGCTTAACCGACTGCGCCACCCAGGCGCCCCTGTAGTTGCTTTTTTTTAATCAAACTAACCCATGTATATAATTTTGAAAGTCACAGATTTTGAAAGGCTTATTAAAAAAAAAGGGCAGTTCCCCACCCCAACACCTACAAGCAATCACCCTCAATTCTGTTTTTAGCTTTCTTTTTGCACCTACAGTATTTCTAAATAATATGCTTCTGTTGTTTTTAAATTTATTCCAGCCATGACCTATTGCTTGCAAGATGTTCACCCCCGACAGTTTCCCCTTGCCCCATCCCAGTAATACCACATATTCGGGTTTAAGCAGTTTCACACTGCAAAATATTCTTCACTGCTGATTTAAATATATTACAACCAACCTTCCTTTCTAGTATAATCCTTTACTTTTTCCCGGCATTAACAACTGCTTTTCCTTCTTTGACTACTCTCCAATATGTGTACCCATTTTTATTTTTTTGCAAAGGCTTCAAAATCTGTTATGTGCCTGTCAATGTTTTCTACTGAGCATTTATTTTAATTGGTCTCCAGGGCTGACTGTTGGAACCATGTATCAGTGATGGGAAACCTAAGAATAACTGAGCAGATCTAACAAAAATAAGGAGCTGCATTTTTGAAAAAGAAATCAGAAAAATCGGACAGAAACTCAAAGCATTGTCATTGTCAAGGTGCTATGTTGCAACAGGGCGCAAACTTCTATTTCATTCGGGATTTCAGACAACTGCAGTGTAACCAACCGAACAGCAGCAGCATAAAAACCAAGACAGTTTTCAACACTGGTTTTCCTGTTACCTAACTCATCTACCACAGGTTTCCTAGAGAAAGCATAAACAGACTAACACTCTTGAAAATCATGTTTCAAGTAACTACTGCTTTGTGAGATACAGTTTGAGACAAATGAAAACCAGGCACAATCAATACTTCTGTGGCTGTGCCAAATAAAAATTAGCAGCTCATGGAGAAGACCTGGAGGGGTCAGTTTATCAGGCCAGCCACAGAAAAGAGCACTCAGGCTATTCAACCGGGTGTGTTTCATTAAAAACAAAACTATCTTATACACAACACTAATGACTAAAAGGAAGAAAGCTGAAAGTGGACACAATGTATAATGATTTCAACAGAGAAGATGGGTGGAGAGTACACTGAACCCTAATGAGAATACTTCAAACTGTTTCAGCATACACCCTTCCTTCAGTCCATCACACACAGCAAATTCTAAAGCAAGTGCAACTTGAATCGTTCATTTCAAGCAATGTGCACTGAATCCTAAAATGCAGTCTCCTAAAGGTATCTGTAGGATTTGTTCTCCTTCCATTTAACTCTTCTTCCCCAAATTTACAGAAAATAAAAATACACAACACTCACTGGGCAATATCACTTAGTGTTAAGGCCCCATGGTCTCTAAAAGCAGGTTGATCTGGGTTGAACTAATGACCTTGGTGCTTACCGGCTATAATTTTGGGCAAGCCCGCCCCCTTTTTTTTTTTGCTGGGGGGTAAGCCTTTTAAACAAGCCCCATTTCTCATTTGTAAAATGGGGATAGTATCACCTACTTCATAAGATTCATTCACCATTAAATTAGGTAATATAGATAATATACGTGAAGTGCTTTGGACAGGGCCCGACATTAAGTCCTTCAAAATAAGTTAAAATGTGATTCTACTTAAAACAGAGAAGATGTTCAACTTCACTAGTTAGAAACTGCAAATTACAACAATGAGATTTCTTTCACCTACTAGTTGCCCAATTTTTTAAAGGTTTATAATATTTAGCCTCTGCAATTCTCTGGTTGAACAGACTCCCAGGCTCTTTATTCAATGTTCATCCCCTTAACAATTTGAGCTGCTACTATATGCCTGACAATGTGCTTGGTATTGGATTGTAATAATAAAACCATCACAGAGCACAGGAGCAGGGAATTAATCAGTTCAATCTTTTTGGAAAGTAATTTTATAGTATCTACTGACAATTTAAAAATACACACCCTTGAACAAGCAATTCCATTTCCTACATTTATCTTCGCTGAAACAGTGACAAACACCATGTGCAAAATACATATATACCTGATCAATATCCATGAGAATGTCTATGAAATATATTTCTATATAAATACTAAAAGATATTATCAAGTTAAAAACAAAAATGAAGAAAGATTCGTTTACCCCATTTCTGTAAAGCAAAACATTATTTATCAGCATGTGCTAAAGAGAAAAAAAAAATCAAAGGGTTAACAATGGTTATCTCCGGGAGCAAGGTCACAAAATATTTTCATTTTCTGTACCATATACCTCAGTTATATTTTCATCACTACTTTTATGGTTAGAAAAAACCCAACACCGGGACGCCTGGATTCCTGAGTTCGAGCCCTGCATGGAGCTCTCTGCTGTCTGCACAGAGCCCACTTCGGATCCTCTGTCCCCCTCTCTTTCTGCCCCTCCCCCGTGTGCACGTCCAGGCGTGCTCTCCCCCCCAACCAAATAAAATAAACATTAAAAAAAAGAAAGAAGGAAAAAACAAACACCAAAATCTTACTGGTGTTCTGGAGTCAAACCTGGATTCAACTGTCGCTTTACCACTTGACTAGATGGGGAACACTAGAGAAATAACTTATAGTCTCCAATTCCTAGTTTCCCTAAGCTGGAAAATGGGGCTAACAGCATCTACCTTTTAAGGGCATTTTGATGATTAAAAGAAATAGCCCATGGGGCACCTGGCTGGTTCTGTCAGTAGAGCTTAGAGAGTGCTACTCTTTTATCTCAGGGTTGTGAGTTTGAGCCCCACATTGGGTGTAAAAAATACTTAAAAAAAAAAAAAATTAAAAATCTTAAAAAAAAGGGGCACCAGGGTGGCTCAGTCGGTTGAGTGCCCGACTTCAGCTCAGGTCATGATCTCACAGTTCCTGGGTCTGACCCCCACGTTGGCCTCTGTGCTGACAGCTCAGGGCCTGGAGCCTGCTTTGGATTCTGTGTCTCCGTCTCTCTGTGCTACTCCCCTACTCACACTCTGTCGCTCTCTCAAAAATAAAGATTAAAAAATTAAAAAAAAATATTAAAAAAATAAAAGAAATTTTAAAAAATCTTAAAAAGAGAGAGATACCATGTGTAAAGGCCTTCACAGAGTCTCCAGCGCAAAGTGCTAAGAAGCGTTAACTGGCTAGTATCACCAGTACCTTTTCAAATACCAGGCCACTATATTCTTACATCGTCCATCTTCCATCTGCGTACAAACTTAGCAGAGCATTCTCGTAGGTAAATTAACAGCCCTATTAAGTACAAAGTTTAAAATTAAATTGCTCCACATCACAGTCCTAACAATGCTCACATACTTACGCATATAAAGACTAATCACATCTCTCATCAGTTACTCTGTTTGGCTTTTAAATATTTACTCTGTATATACAGAAGGTGTGATTTTAAATGGACTAATTGAAAGCCGCATTCCACTCCATCCTCATTATTTTACAGCTGCATTCTGCAGCAACAGTCTTGGTCCTTGGACCCGTAGCATCAAAACCTCCCTATTCAGAGACTGATTCACTGTGGGGTGCCTTCTGGAGTTCTGCAAAAGGTAGGGGCCTTAGGCCCAGAGCCTGATTTAAAGTAAGACTCACGGTAATTCTCATGCACGCTAAATTCGAAGCATCACCGTTGTACCAGAAGGGCGCCTTAACCAGATTTTCAACTTTGCATTCCACACAATGCACTACAAGGTCTTTGCATAAAATGAAAATAATGCGTGTTCACTCGGCTCAAACGCCAACTTTGACAAATAAAACCAAGGACTCCCAACAGCCATTCAGTAGTGCTGGAAAGTTCTTCTGAGTTAAGCAAGTAACTAATTAATTTCTCTCGGCAGAGCGCGGTGAGTCTCTACTCCGTATTAATTTCTCCAAAATCTATTACTCTTCTGGTCTAGGTAACAATCAGAACTGCTGCAGCCCAACAGGCAACATAACAGGATTTTTCTCAGAAAAATCGCTAAGTACCATCAACTAGCGGTATTTAAAACCTAGCAATCCCTCAGATCTGAATATGCTTGCTAACGAAGTGAACTCCCTCAAGCATTTAAATGCTTGCTCTTAGTATCAGAAAAAGCCGATTATAAGAATTAACTTCGCTTTTTACCTTGGGAATTCAGAAAATTTTGAACAAGGGAAGGAGCAATGGAACACAAGTTATTCCTCTCTGTCAAAACAAAACAAAACAAAACAAAACAACAAACAACCCCTCAACAATAACAAAGATGAGTAGTTAAAAGACCCCTGGTAAAGAATTCATACTATCACAATGGCCAGGTTTTAATTCATCAGTGGTCTAAATAAATTCCATTCCCTTAAATATTTCACGTTATCTTAATTCTATTGTAATATATAGGTCTATGACTGGTTTTTGTTTTTCAACATTAACCACTTCCCACTAAAAGCCAAAAAGAAGTCAGATGATGAGTGGGCCCCTGGGTGGCTCAGTCGGTTAAGCCTCCGACTTCAGCTCAGGTCATGATCTCGTGGTTCACGAGTTCGAGCCCCCAAGTAGGGCTTCTGTGCTGACAGCTCAGAGTCTGGAGCCTTCTTCCGCTTCTGTGTCTCCCTCTCTCTCTGCCCCATCCCTGCTCTCTGTCTCACAAAAGTAAATAAATGTTAAAGAAAAAAAAAAAAAAAAAAAAGTCATACAAGCCCCAAATTGACCCAATCTTCCTTACTAACATGGGAAACCTAGAAAGAAAAAAGAAAGCAGTCACACAGTACAATGTTAAAAAGAAAACAACTAAAACACAAATAACACAAGCCAGCTACACTTGTGACCTACTGGTGGTATTGATTACTTACGGATGAATTCAATCCTTTGAGCCTCCCCGTTCCCAGGGGGAGAACTTAAAAGTCTAGGCAAGGTTCTCTGGCAACTCTTCTGGCTGACTGAAGGAACCCATAAAGGAGGAAAGAGGGTATCTTCCCCAGAGAGAAAACGGACTCTTTAAATGAGGGAGAATACGAATTGCACCAAAGGTCAGAAACCTCGAAAAATTATGCCCAAGAGGGGGACAAAAAGGAGGAAGGGGAAGTAGATTAGAAAGAAAAAAAAAAAAAAAAAAAAACGGGGGCAGGGAGGAAGCAAATGACTTGCATTACACGAGTAAGCATTTAGTGTACTCAGTGAAATGGAGAAAGGAAAGACAACTACTGGAGAAGTGCAAAGCGAAAAAGTGAGACAGGAAAGCCAAAGAGACTATGCTAACTTCTTTCATGTGTCTTTTAGACTCGTTTCCGAGGCAACAGAGCCAAAAGATAGACCCCGAGTGCCCTTCGGCTCCTCTGCAAATCGCACTTTCATAATAACTCCCTAAACAAGCTAGAACTCCTACGGCTTATGTTTAAAAGAGCAAATGAAAAGTACCAGTGCTTTTCTAGCCTCTCGCATTGAAATCATTCCTCGGAACATTTCAACCAACTGCTGCTTGTTGTTCTTTACAAGAATTTTTCAGAGGATAGTTTCAAAAAAAAAAAAATAAAAAAAAAAAAAAAGCGACAGACGTAAAGGCATCTCAACCGGCTCCAGGAGCAAAAGGTTCTCACTCATGGTATTCATAGGGTTGGTGGGGTCCCTCCCCAAATTCGGCCTAAAGACACCAGGAGATGGTGACGTGGTGGCCGTGCAGGTCGAAGGAGCATCAATCACCACATATGCAGCCGCTGCGAATCCCCCGCCTCCCGGGCCAAGTCAGACTGACTCACAGAGTGAGTACCCAGGGCTCCCGGGCTTCTCCCGGGCCCCTTCTGCGCAAACCCTCTCGAAGAAAGCGTAGAACTTAATTAGGAGCCCCCGGCCCCCTGCCCCAGGGTCTGGGGCTGTGAGCCGAGCGAAGGGCCGGGGGAGGACGGTGCCCCAGGAAGGAAGCGCTCCAAAAGGGGAAACGCGGTGCCCGGAGCCCCGGGGACTCCGTCCCCCGCCACAGGCCTCCCCACTCCGAACCCGAGCCCCGGCAGCCCTCGGTAGGCTCCGGCCCGGTCCCCGCGGGCCAACTACCGCTGCGGAGCGGGGGGGAAAGAGGCACCGGAGCAGCACCGCCGCCGCCGGCCGCACTCACCGTGGCGCAGCTGCTCCGCTCCGCGCCCGGCCGTCCCCTCCGCAGCGGTGCGAGCGGCCACCGACCCCGCTGCTGCTCCCCTAGGGCAGCGCCTGTGCCCGTCGCCGTCACCGCTACAATCTTCGTCGACACCGCCGTCGCCGCCGCCGCCCGCTCGCCGAAGCAGCACAGCCGCCTGGCTTCCGCTCCTCGTCGGGGTCCCGCGAGAACTTCTCCGCGCGGCCCCGCCCCGCCCCGCCCCCGCGAGACTTCCCCCGGCGGAAAAGCGCAGAGCGCAAGCGCTCCTCCTCCGCCCGGGTCGCGCAGGTAGCCACCATCTAGCAGCCTAGGCGCCTGCGCCAGACCGCCCCGCAGCAGGTGGCACCGCCGTGGCTCCGCCTCCGGGTCGCTGTAACCCTTTCGGTTCCGAGGCGGGTAAATTACAGCCCAGCCCTGAAGGGGTGACTCTTCACCACACCCTAATCACTTCCCTTTTCTTGCCACCAAACCGAGGCAGTTGGCGGGGAGTGGTGGTGGGGTGCGGAAATCTCCCTCCAGCATGAAGCACTCCAAATAGAGGACCAGGTTTTGAAATATTTGAGAATCCGGTCCAAACTGCAGTGTTAGGCGAATATATTCTTTGCTCCTTGATCTAATCAAGTGCTTGAAATATGCTAAGCGTAGGTATGAGTATAGGTGCTAGGTATAGAAGGTACAACGATGAACAGAAATCCTAGCCCTCAAGCAATTCAAGGTCTAGAGGGGATTAAAAGTAAACAAAAAATGCCGTATGTAATGTTAGAATTATTTGGGGGAATGCTGAGTAAGCCAAAAAGATGCGAGGAAGGACCGCTACTCTCATCTCAGAATAGCCTTCCCTGAAAAGGTGAATGATGATGATGTCTGAGCTGAAGACCAGTAGGAGTTCACCAGACAGAGAGGTGGAGATAGATGCATTCCTGGCGAAGGGAACAGCACGCATGTACAAGGAACGGAGGCGTGACAGAGTCGTGTTCTGTTCAATGCTAAGTAATTCCTATACCAGGGAGATAAGTAGGGTAGCGACAGATGAGGCTTGAAGAAGTAATTCATATTTTTCAGTTCCAAAAGCTCTTTCCAATTAAAGAGAACAGAACGTATCAAATGGTAATGTTCTCCCTGGAAGCCAACAAAATAGTGCTGAGAGGAGAATGACAAAACATCTGATTCTATAGAGAAAACAAGCCATCGAAATAAGGAAAATGAATTTTTCTTTCACCAAGTGATTATTGAGCATCAACTCCATGCAAGGCACTATGGGAGGGAATAGATGAACCCTCCAAAGCCTCTGCTTTCAGCAGTTTGTCATCCAGAGGAGAGTTGCCTAGTCTGCAAGGCAAAACAGCTGGCCTTACTTAATTCCCATTGAACCATATATAAGACTTCAGAGGAGGGAGCCAGTTACTTGGTGCTCAGGTAATCAGGGAGGGCTTGGTGTTTGAACTGCAACCTGAAAGCGGGGAGGAAAGAGTGACAGAATTAGCCAATATTTCAGATTGCCCAGAGTTTAGTATTTGGGGTGGGGGGAAGTAATAAGAGGCAAGGCCAAGATGTATGGCTTAGGGTTCATTGTCAGGCGATTACCAACCTCTGAAGGTTTTTGAGCTGGACATGTCTGATATGTAGTGAAGATAATAAGAGGACTATCTATTTACTACCTGGAGTATGCTAAAGTCATAGCATTTCTACAGGGTGGATAAAAATATCCCCATTTACAGACTCAGAAACTGAGGCTTTGAGTTTAGCCTCAGCCTAGGCTTAGAAACTAGGCTTCTTAACTTACCCAAGGAAACCCAATTGTAATAGACCCAAGACTTGAACTTAGGCCTGTCTTGTTTCAAAAATCCATATTTTTCCAACTGTGATACTTTATAATTACTTTGTAATTCTAGAATGGTGGCCAAAAAAAAAGAGAGAGAGAGAAATGAAAGGGTAGGACTTAGCTGCTGAGCAGAGAGGAGAAGGAAGCGAGGGAAGAGTTGCATTTCTTTGTTTTGAGTAGGGAGAAAAACAGAGAACTTTGCCAGTCAAGGGGACTAGCTAACTGGGTAGGGGCGGAGTTGTGCAGGGAAGGGGCAGGGAAGGAGATAAGGATGTCCAGTTTTGGAAATGGAGAGTTCATCATTCTAGGAGACATGCAGGTGGAAATGTCCAGTATGCTGTTGAAAACCTCAATGCATTCATTCGTTCTCCCCACAATGTTAACCGAGCAACTACTTTGCAGAGAGCAGAATGACCTGTCACAGAGCTTGTAGCCTAAATGGGAACATACCATCAAGAGTATGACATTTGCAGTCCAAAGTCCTTAGCACCTTTGGGAGCATACAGCGGGGACCTGACCTAGCCCAGGGAAGGCCAGGGAAGGCTGAGGAAGAAGGTTTGAGACTCTGATTAGCCTGAGAGGAAAAGAGCGTTTTAGGAGAGAGGACGGCATGTACAAAGCCCAGACAGTAAGAGAGGACTCACGGAAGCCATCTCACTGGGGTGATGAAGAATGTGGGACGTGGATAAAGCATTTGGAGAGGCTCATGCAAGGCCTTTTCAGTGCTGCTAAAAACTAGGCACTTTTTCCTATAGGATGTTGAAGCAGATGTGGGCCACGGTCGGATTTTCATCTTCAAACTACTTTATCACTCTGCCTGCAGAGTGAAAATCAATGAGAACTAAGATATTTATCATCCACAAGACAATAATATCTCAAGTTCCTTGCAAGACCTTTATGGATCTGGCTCCTGCCTGCCAGCCCCACTCTGTCTCCAGCTAACACACACGCTCCACCCAAACTAAACCATGGAGGTTTCCAGAAGGTACCATAAGCTTCTGAGTGTCCATATCTTGGCACATGCAGTTTCCTCTGCTCAGTTGGAGCCACCCCACCCCTTTTAGGCCCTCAAGCCAGTTTTAGGGTTTCTTCCTCACAATTCCCACAGTCCCTCCAATCTCATGGCAGCATTATTTGCTCAAAATCTTCCCCCACCCTCCCTTCCTTCTAATGCTCTACAAGCTCCCAGAGAAACAGGACCATCCCTTTTCACATCTGTATTCCCAGCTCCAGCACAGTGTATGGAGGGAATAATGGATGGATGGATGGAAAATAAATAACAGAAGTTGACTAGAGATAAAGATGTGGCTGCTTTTCTGTGTGATGTGATATTTGAAGCTAAGGAAGTGGGTGAGATCTCAAAGGAGTATAAATTTCTAAGACAACAGGGGGAAAAAAAGTATGCACTTCCTTTTAAAAAAGACTCAGTATATCTACGCAAAAATATATGCGTACGGACCAGATTTGGAAGAGAACATTTAAAAATAAAAACAAATGTCTTGAAATGAAGCAATGTTGGTTGACTTATTAAAAAACAACAACAACAACAATACACACACACACACACACACACACACACACACAAACCCACCAAAACAAAACAAAAACCCCACTGAAACCTTCAACATTTGTTATGTGGTCTTTTCCACAAAAATTCTTTTCAACAGACACAGACTCAGAAACTTAAGAGAACAGTTGCCCAAGATCATTCCATGTAGAGAAAATAAACCGTACTAGAGGCAACAGCATTTGGCATGCATGTGGCTAATGTTAAATAGCAAAAAGACGGTTGGAGTGAAGAGTCAAGTTGTGAGGTCAAAGTCACATCCTGGTATGCAAACCTGTTGTAACTGTAGCAAAACGTGCTGATTACAAACTGGCCACATCAGTCACTTCAGAATGCATAAATTAATCGCCAAAAAAAAAAAAATCTCTCTTTTCGGTTGGGTTGGGGTTTGCGATTATTTTTAGTCGTCAGAAACGGTTTCTCGCTTTGCATTTTGTGAATTGTGGTGCTGCCGCCTGCCGGTAAGAACTGGACATTACCCTGGCGTTTACTGAGCCTTCAAAGCCCAAAGGAAACTGACCTAGCAGTTGACCCCCCTAACTTAGGAGCAGCCTCCAGCCTGTCTCAGGCTGGGCCTCGAAGCCCACATTTCTGAACTTCTCTTTAGTGGGAAAGAGCCAGGCAACCAGTGACAAGTGAAACTTGGTCATTGAAATTCTACTCCCACCTGTTCAATTGATCTTGGAAATTCTCATCTTAGAATTTCCTTTGGTCAAGTTGTGAGCCAAGGCTTTGTAGGCTTCTCAAGCTTCGAGCGTGGCCTCTGATGCTGAGCCTGCCAGTGTGGCAGCTAATCCTGTGACTTCCCTTCCTCTACCCCCGACTCCATTTCTATCACCTAACCTGGTCCGCATCACCATCGTTTCTGCAGGGTTGCCCTGGCCTGCTTACTGATCATCCTGCCCCCTTCAAAATCATTATCTGCATGGCAACCAGAGTGGGCTCTCTAACTACAAATTGAATTGAGGGCATAGATAAGGTTCAAAGTCCTTAGTATGCCCCGTATGGTCCTCTGTGGCTGGCTCCTGCCAACAATTCCAGCCTCGTTGTCTCCACCCTTCTGAATGACGTGCAGTTCCCCGAATAACTCTATAATTCTCTTACCTCCATGTTTTTGCACATACTGCTCTTTTGGGCCTGAGTGCCTCCTCTCCCTGCCTTCCCCAGAATCACCTGGCTCCTGTCTTGTCATTTAATATTCTATCTAGGTGCCACCTCCACCAGGAAGCCTCCCATGATGCTCTGGTCCTGCCAGTGCATTCTCACAGCACCCAGCATACTGCATTGCTGACAATTTCTCAAGACCATATGTTGGCCATCAACTTACCTGTCCTGCTCCCCGTTAGACTATAAGTTTCAAGAACAGGTACCATGTCTTGTTTTTCTTGGCTCCTCAAATAAAGTCTGACTCTAAGTAATGTGATCCAGCATGACAAGTGCTCTAGAAGCACACGGACTCAGTGTTAAGGGAGTCCAGGAGAGAGAGATAAGTTGGAGATAGAGAGTCCAAGAAGGCTTCATGGAGGAGGTGATAACAGTCGTCTTGAAGAATAGCTAGTATTCCATTAGGTAGAACCATAGAGGCCCTTCTGGACCAAAGAGCAAGTTTATGGGGTACCTGGGTGGCTCAGTCGGTTAAGCGTCTGACTTCAGCTCAGGTCATGATCTCGTGGTTCATGGGTTCAAGCCTCGCATTGGGCTCTGTGCTGACAGCCTGGAGCCTGCTTTGGATTCTCTGTCTCCCTCTCACTCTGCCCCTTACCCACTCATGCTCTGTCTCTCTCTCTCAAAAATAAATAAACATAAAAAAAAAGAGCAAGTTTATAAAATGGAGAAAAGAGCCAGCAATTCTTTTCTAATGTTCTTACATTTTAACACACAAGAGAATCCCTGGGGATTTGTTTAAAATGCAAACTCCAGGGGCATCTGGGTAGCTCAGTCGGTTAAGTTTCTTCTTGGATTCTGCTCAGGTCATGATCTCATGTTGCGAGAATTTGAACCCCACGTCGGGCTCTGCACCTGCTGGTGTAGAGCCTGCTTGGGATTCTCTCCCTCTCCCCCTCTCTTTGCCCCCTCCCAAAATAAATAAACTTGAAAAAATGCAAACTCCAGTACCCTAGAAATATTTAGCTCATTAGGTCTGGGAAAGTCCCAGAAATATGCATTTCAGGAGCCTCCTGCTCTACCAACTGAGCTAAGTGGGCACACTAGAAATACACATTTTAAATAAGCAGCTGCAGGTACTTATTTTTTTAAAATAATTTTTAAAGTTTATTTATTTATTTTGAGAGAGACGTAGACAGCATGGGTGGGGGAGGGGCAAAGAGAGAATCCCAAGTGGGCTCCATACTGTCAGCACAGAGCCCAATGAGGGGCTCGAACTCACAAAACTGTGAGATCATGACCTGAGCCGAAACTGAGAGTCAGATGCTTAACCGACTGAGCCACCCAGGTGCCCCATTGCCGGTAATTCTTAGGCTATTCTCTGGGCCAGACTTTGAGAAGATAATGCTTACTGAATAAATGAGTCATGGGGATTCTGGAATCTTCCCAATAGGTCCTAGATTACAGGAATCAAAATGTGAATTGCTATGGGCCAAGAGAAATTGGGAACTCATTCCCCTGTGCACTCCCTTGGGATCTTAAGCTGCCCGCAGCTGAGAAATTCCAGTAAAGGCCGTTGGTGTGGCCATTATCTGGGTGAGTAGCACTTGGCATCACGGTGTAAATAAATGAAAAAATAAAAGCACAGATAAGCAAATGGACTCTGTTTTGACTGCTCTCTGTAGCAATGCCAGAGTCAAGTTCAGAGCAGGCTAGCTCTATTCCTTCTGTTTCAGTTTCCACATCTCTCTTTCACGAGAACACAAAAGATGGGAGCGCCTGGGTGGCTCAGTTGGTTAAGTGTCTGACTCTTGATTTCGGCTCAGGTCATGATCTCATGGTTCATGAGATTGAGACCCACATTGGGCTCTGGTCTGACAGTGTGGAGCCTGCTTGGGATTCTCTCTCCCTCTCTCTCTCTCTTTCTGCCCCTTTCCCACGCTTGCACATGCTCTCTCTCTCTCAAAATAAATAAATAAACTTAAAAAAAAAAAGAGCACAGAAGATGAAGTCAATTCCATTTTAGCTATGAGCTAAAATACAAGTGATGTATCCAAAAGGTGGAAATTTCCCCGCTGTTCCTACGCCTACAAGAAAGAAACATTAGCAATTTTAATACTAGGAATTTCCTCTGATATTGGTTTTATCATATTCTTTTAAGTAATAAAACATTCTGCATATGAGACTCTCCCTTTTCTTCTCCCTTAAGATTCTTCATTTTTAAAAATTTATTGGAGCCTCTGATGTCCTTTTGCTTTCTAATTTTTTTTAATATTTATCTATTTTTGAGAGAGAGAAGGAGAGTGTGAGCAGGGGAGGAGCAGAGAGAGAGAGGGAGACAGAGGATCTAAAGCAGGCTCTGGGCTGTCAACACAGAGCCCGAGGCGGGGCTCAAACTCAGGAACCATGAGATCATGACCTGAACTCATCGATGGTTAACCAACTGAACCACCCAGATGCCCTTAATTTTTTTTTTTTTTTTACAAACTGAGTATTAATTAGACAAGCATTACATGGACAAACCCCTTATTTCATGAAAGATGAAAATATTAAAGACTAGCCCACAGGTATTGAGCACTAATTTGAGGCCAGTGAAAGTCTGAAGGCTTTATGCACATTATCTCATTAGTCCCCACAATAACCACACACAGTAGATATTATGACTATGCCCATTTTATTGATGGGGAAAGTAAGTGTTTCCATATGGAGGGGGTAGTCAACCATGTCCAATGTTACCAGAGAGGATGGGCAAGAGGAAGTCAGGCAATCATTGAATTTGGAGATTGCTGGTGAAATGGACAGGAAGAATCTCAGCGGAGCTGGGGGGTGAGAGTCTGACTGGAGGGGATAAAGAACTGGGAGACAGAGAAACTATGTAAGCAAGGAAGTGCAAGCAAGTAAAAGCAGTTCTTATGTAAGAGTTTTGGGATAGGGGTGCTTGGCTCGGTCAGTCCGTAGAGCTCGGGGCTCTTGATCTCAGGGTTGAGGTTTCAAGCCCTTCTTTGGTTGTAGAGATTACTTTAAAAAATAAAGTCTTTGGGGCGCCTGGGTGGCTCAGTCGGTTAAGCGGCCGACTTCGGCTCAGGTCACCATCTCGCGGTCCGTGAGTTCGAGCCCCGCGTCAGGCTCTGTGCTGACAGCTCAGAGCCCGGAGCCTGCTTCCGATTCTGTGTCTCCATCTCTCTCTGACCCTCCCCCATTTCATGCTCTGTCTCTCTGTCTCAAAAATAAATAAAACATTAAAAAAAAAAACAAATAAATATTTAAACCACAATTTCAGAAGCTTGTTGCAACCACTTAAGTGAGTTTGGACTAGGTTGGTGAGTCAGAGATGGCCAGAGGGGCTGTGGGATGGCCGGGCTTGGGATCTTTACTGCCGGAGAAACCACAGCTTTCAGTGATGGAGCGTGGAGACGTGTGGTTGCACGTTGCTGCATCGGAAGGGAGAGGTGAGTGACAGCGGGAAGGAAGGGTGACTCCCGGGCTTCCAGCTCGAGGACCGGAGGACTGACCCAGGAGACACAGTGAAGTACGAGCAGGATTTGGCATGGGAGAAGTGGTTCTCATGCTAGCTTTTCTGCTAAGTGACTGTGTGATCTCTGACGGGGGTTATGACCTGTTGGAGACTTAATTTTCTTGTCTGGAAAAAGGGGGAATGCAAGTCAAAACAGAGCCGTCACGGAAATGAAGCAAAATTAGATAATCTGTTGTAAACGTTCCTTAATCTGTTGCAAAATGTTCCTTAGTCATAACCTGTTATTTTATTTTATTTTTTAATTTGTTTGTTTGTTTTGAGAGAGAGAGCAGAGGAGGGCAGAGAGAGGGGGACAGAGGATCTAAAGCGGGCTCTGCAGTAGAGAGCCCAATGCAGGGCTGGAATACACGAACCCTGAGATCATGACCTGAGCCGAAATCAACAGTCCGACGCTCAACTGACTGAGCCACCCAGGTCCCCCCAGGACATTCTTTTATAAGTGAGCACTGGTGCAGTTTCTCCTACAAAAGCCTTAAGGCTCTTCTAGAGAGGAAACATCTCACCACCACCCTGTAGCTGGCCAGGTGGTACCCCTGAGAGACACATGTCTCATTCTAATTCAAGACAATCACTGCCAAGGCCAGGAGGTTGGGCACATCCAAACATTCAGTGGTTTCATGTTTTACAGGAAAGCATACTTCACAGCTTTAATTAGCAAGTGGGATAATTTCAACTTGCTCATGTTGTCAACCCTACCTGTCATCATCAACCACAGGGCAATTAGCAAGGGAAAGAAGCAAGAGGCTTCTGTTGTGACGAGGAGTCCAACGTTTCGAAGGGGATCTCTTGCATAGGCTGGAAAATTGGGCAACTCCCTCTGGTTGCCAGTAGAGGTCCATCTAGACAGGCAAGAGCTTCCTCAGAGGTTGTAGCACTAACTGTAAAGGAATGTTGGTGTTTGGCTCCAAAAATGGATTTGACCTCGCTGCTGCCGGGACTAGCTGCTCTTGAATGCCAGGAAATGTCGCCTGCCAGGTCCCAGCGATGGAGCGTGGAGGAAATATCCAGTTGCACCCTATGCAATGGAAACCCTACTTCCCTGGAGCCAAAACAGAAATCAGGAATGAACAAGACTCCGCTCCCCTCTCACTCTTCCTGACCCCCAAATCTGTAACCACAAGTTTCAACCCCTTGTGGTTACCAAAGGATAGAAGTAATATTTTCCCGTTTATTTAATAAACCCCAAAGCCGCATCCCCCCTCCCTTTTTGTGTGAAACATGCCTTCCGTCTCCGCTAGACTCTTCTTTTGGTTTTATGGCCTGAGGGCAGAGCGTTATGGAACTTATCCTCTCTTCTCAAACTTTTTCAGATTGACATGGTTCCACTGCAAGGTTTGTGGTGTCCTCCCTTCTGGCAAGGATCCTCGGTGTCTGAACATTTTGTCTCAGGAGCCTAGACGTAATAATGCACGTAGTGTGTTTAAGTCAGAGCCTGGCCCTCAGTAAGCTCTTAAGAAATGTTCACTGTTACCGTTATTACTATTATCGTGGCATCTGGACCATGACATTAAGATAATAGTTGGGACTGAGAGGAGCAAGACTGGTTGCAGGGATTCATTGTCACTGCAAAGCCACTCCCAATGTGGCCAGACAGCCCAAACTAGATTGTCACCGGGAATCACTCTCCCTGAGCAGTTCAACCACAGATGCCGTTTACTGGTTGTGTTTTGTATGACAACTAAGGGTTTTAACTGGCAACTCGAATAATGTCAACTCCATGGCTCTTCTAACCTTTCTTGTTATCAGCAATATAGTCAGGAAGAGACACAACTTGAACTGAGCGCCAACTACGTTTTAGGAGCTTGGCCCATTTTATCTATGAGATAAGCTATCTTATTATTTTTTTAATTAAAAAAATTTTTTTAACATTTATTTATTATTGAGAGACAGGCTATGAGCAGGGGAGGGGCAGAGAGAGAGGGAGACACAGAATCTGAAACAGGCTCCAGGCTCTGAGCTATCAGCACACAGCCCGATGCAGGGCTCAAACTCATGAACCACGAGATCATGACCTGACCTGATGTCAGACGCTTAACCGACTGAGCCACCCAGGCGCCCTGAGATAAGCTATCTTATATAGCATAGATATTTCATCTATGACGGCTTTAGAGCCCTCGGCCTTAAGAACGTGGGGTGTTATGAAGACTAGTTGATAAAGTGCATTTTCTTGCTTTCTTTAGGCTCATTTCATTTGGAAGAGGATTGCTTGTAAAGTAATTCTAATGCTTTTTGTTTTTCCGGTTTCTCCTCCTCCTCCTCCACCTCCTCCTCCTCCCCCTCCTCCACCCTCCTCCTCTTCCAACTCCTCCTCCTTCAACTTTGTCTAGCTGAGGGTTTTATGAGACTTTATCCTGTCACAAAACACAGGGGAAGTTTACTGATGCCCTCCTGTTCTCCTGCTCTGAGCCCCAAAGAAATAAAGCAACTCATTTCAAAGTCTTGCTGGCAGCCTTTCTGGGGCTAGGAGTCAACTGCTGAGTTCCTGAGTCTTTGGCTCTGCTCAAGAAAACAAACTTCCATCCTCTCCCAAGTTAACACGAATATTTGGGCTTTAGGAACATGAAATCTCTGTAAGCATCACCGTGAGCTAAGATCAATATAAATACCAGAACTGCCTAGAGACCAGAAGGGAGTGTCTTTATTCACTCACTCCGACATTTCGGAAAGTCAGAAAATCTTTTGCTTTATAAAGCTGTGCTTATACACACACAGGCCAAAGATGAATTCAGACAAGTGGCTCCAAAGGCTTGTAGGATGCAGGGAAAGAGGATGCTTGTAGGAAGTGACAAATAGATGCCACCTCAAGGATCCTTCCCTATGTTCTGTGGAGGGAAAGTTCTTCAGGAGTCCCTGGCCTGTTTCGGAGGCCCTGAAAAGGAGAGAACACGCAGACCTGAACCGAAGGGGTACCTGAGGGGTTAGAAATTGAATGTAAATGAAAGATGAAGGAACTTGGATGGACTTTCACTTAGAATTAAAAGGACAGGAACGCCTGGGTGGCTCAGTCTGTTAGGCATCCAACTTCAGCTCAGCTCGGGATCTTGCGGTTTGTGGGTTCAAGCCCGCGTCGGGCTCTGTGCTGACAGCTCAGAGCCTGGAACCTGCTTCAGATTCTGTGTCTCCTTCTGTCTCTGCCCCACCCCTCGCACTCTGTCTGTCTGTCTCTCCCTCTGTCCCCAAAATAATCAACATTAAAAGATTTTTGAATTAAAGGGACAAAAGCTAGTGTCTTCAAGCACACAGAAGACGATCACCACTATTTTCCTTACATACTGGCTACCAGAGGAACTGCAGCTGTAGCAAACTGGGGTTAGATCCAAGTGGGAACTTCCTGACATAGAGTTAAGTACTGGAATGTGTTGCCAAGGTCACAGAATCTCTTTCAATTGGGGTGATTAAATACTCGTTTGTTTGACAGAAGACTGAAGGCAAGTGAGTGAGCTCTTTTAGCTCTATATATACACACACTCACCCTACTAACAGTGTGGCGACAAATAGCCCTGTTTATCCAATAAACAGGTGCATCTTAGGACTTGGGCAGGTTTAAATTCACCAAGTCGACCATGGATAAATATAAGATCTTTGGATTTTACGAAAAGAGACACCGGACTCCAGCAGGCCAGGGAGAGAAGGAAGGGATCCCTGCTCGTTCCACCCGGCCTCTGCCCATTGCCTTCTCTGACCCGTGCTTCGGACCCCCCCCGGCAGCTGAGGGCAAAGCTAGGCTACCTCAAGTATCTCTGCCCAGGAGGAAGGCAGAGACCCTAAGCCCTGGGGGAATGTCAGCAATGTGGGCTTGGCAAATGCGGAATGTCGGGAATGAGTCCACAGTGCAGAGTTCAGATCCCACAGTGTGGCTTTGCCCTGACCTGACGTCCTCCACCGCAGATGAGGGGCTCTCTGCTCTGGGAGCTACGATTCCTGCTTCTGAATCATATTGCTTTTCTGAGCCCACGTGTCTTATTATAGCTAGAAAGACTTTATCCTGTCTGGCTCAGGCTGCAGACAACTAGCTATACTGTCAAAATACTCCCTAAGCTTGGGATCCAACAAGACCACACAGACAGCTGTCTTTATTATCAAACTGTTCTGCCTGGTGTTTAGCAAGGTATTCCATTGCAATGCTCATCAAAACGAATTTCACTCAACTGGGGTGTAAGGCTGGCTCAGTCAGCGGAGCGTGTAACGCTCGATCTCAGGGTTGTGAGTTCGAGACCCACACTGAGTGTCGAGGTTACTTCAAAAAAAATTAAAATCTTGGGGTGCCTGGGAGGCTCAGTCAGTTGACTGTCCGACTTCGACTCAGGTCATGATCTCACGGTTCGTGGGTTTGAGCCCCACATCGGGCTCTGTGCTGACAGCTCAGAGCCTGGAGCCTGCTTCGGATTCTGTGTCTCCCTCTCTCTCTGTCCTTCCCCTATTCGCACTATGTCTCTCAAAAATAAATCAATGTTAAAAAAAATTTTTTTAATTAAAGTCTTAAAAATAATCCGGGGTGCCTGGGTGGCTCAGTCAGTTAAGCATCCAGCTCTTGGTTTTGGCTGAGGTCATGATCTCACAGTTTATGGGATTGAGCCCCTCAATGGGCTCTTCGCTGACAGCATGGAGTCTGCTTTGGATTCTTTTTTATTTTTCTCTCTCTAAAGAAATAAGCTTTAAAAAAATAAAAACAAAAATCTTAAAAAATAAAGATGAGGGGCGCCTGGGTGGCTCAGTCAGTTAAGCATTCAACACAAGCTCAGGTCACGATCTCACGGTCCATGAGTTCGAGCCCCGCGTCGGGCTCTGTGCTGACAGCTGGGAGCCTGGAGCCTGCTTCGGATTCTGTGTCTCCCGCTCTCTCTGCCCCTGCCCCACTCACACTCTGTCTCTGTCTATCCAAAAATGAATAAACATTAAAAATAAATAAATAAGTAAATAAATAAATAAAAATAAAAATGAGGGGTGCCTGGGTGGCTCAGTCGCTTGAGCGCCTGACTTTAGCTCAGGTCATGATTTCACGGTTCATGAGTTCAAGCCTGGAATCAGGCTCTGTGCAGACATCTTGGAGCCTGGAACCTGCTTCGGATTCTGTGTCTCCCTCTGTCTGCTCCTTCCCTGCTCATGCTCTGTCTCTCTCTGTCTCTCAAAAATAAAAATGATAAACATTAAAAAAATAAAAAATAAATAAAAATCTTAAAAATAAAAACAAGGGGCATCTGGGTGGCTCAGTCTGTTAAGTGTCCAATTCTTGACTTCAGCTCGGGTCATGACCTTGTGGTTTGTGGGTTCGAGCCCCACATCGGGCTCTGTGCTGGCCATGTGGAGCCTGTTTGAGATTCTGTCGCCCTCTGTCTGTGCCTCCCCTGCTTGCTCTCTCCCTCTCTCAAATAAAAATAATAAAACTTAAAAAAATAGATAAATAAAAACTAATGTCCCTCACAAGGAATTTTTTCAATAATGACAATTTCTGGGAGGATTCTCAGGAAACTTGTCGATGCCTCTGGAGAGGTATATTAGCTGCCTCTGGAGAGGGGACCTGGAAGGAAGGGACAGGGCTGGAAAGGGACCTGTTTCTCACTGTATACCTCTTAGTTTCCTTTGAGTGACTTTAGTTGCATGTATTACCTATTCCAAAATAAATGTGATAATTTTTTTTTTTTTAACATTTTTTATTTATTTTTGGGACAGAGAGAGACAGAGCATGAACGGGGGAGGGGCAGAGAGAGAGGGAGACACAGAATCAGAAACAGGCTCCAGGCTCCGAGCCATCAGCCCAGAGCCGGACGCGGGGCTCGAACTCACGGACCGCGAGATCGTGACCTGGCTGAAGTCGGACGCTTAACCGACTGCGCCACCCAGGCGCCCCAATGTGATAATTTTTTAAACATAAGGTTTGTAAAATTCTGTGTGGAATTTAACTTGGCTCCTTCTCTTCCAAAGCAGGTTTTTTTCCCTTTCTTATTCATCTCCCCATTTCACTGACGGTCACGACAGCCACATCCACCTGGTACCGACCACTTACTATGTACTGAGTGCTGTGCTCAGTATCTCCTGACCATTACCTCGTGATGTCGCTTAGCAAGCTAATGAGAAGGTTCCCTGGTTTTCCAGCTTCTACGGATGAAGAAACTGGGGCTTAGAGAGGTCCCGTAGCCCGTAAGTATCAAATGTAGAATTCAAATCTGGGCTTATCTGGCTAGGCCCAACACAACCCCCAAACATCCTGCCTCAGTAGCAATTAGAACACGGAAGTATAAAGTGCATCAGACATATTGGGGGGGGGGTGCCGTTGGGTGGTTCAGTTGGTTGAGCATCCCAATTTTTGATTTCGGCTCAGGTCATGATCTCAAGGTTCTTAGAATGGAGCCCTGCATCAGGCTCTGCGCTGACAGCATGGAACCTTCTTGTGATTCTCTCTCTCTCCCTCTCTCTCTACCTCTCCCCTGCTCATGCACACGTGCTCTCTCTCTGTCTCTCTATAATTAAATTAAAATAAATAAATTAATTAATTAAAAATATTTAAAAATATTGTGAACTTTCTCATAAATTCCTTTGTCAGCCAAACCCTTAAAAGGCACAAAAGTGATGAAAAGCATTTAATGCACATTTTTCCCTGATAGCAAAGCTGGGTTTTTCAGTACCTGTGCCTTTTCATGTTGGGGGCACATCATTCTGCATGATAACTGACTAAGCCGGCTTATCGAAGTATGAGGCCTCTGATCCCCCCCAGCTAAACCCTGAGCGAGGGCCCTCTCAGCGGGACACGTCATAAGCAGCATTCAGATGGGAAAGAGGACACTTTTGGTCTGAGTTAGAAGACACCACCAATAGATACACCAGCTCTATTTCTGGTTTAAGTGGGGAAAGCTCTGGGGTTCAGAGCAAAGCTGTGAGAATCTCAGGGGCCCTTTGAAAGGACAAGTCCCTGCCTTACTGGCAGTTTCTATGGACACAAGAAGAAAGGACAGGATTGCAACGAAAAATAAGTAAGCAGCCAGCAATTTGAGACAAGGCTGCAGAAGGCCAGGTGGAAAAACAGCTGATAATATATCACACGCTCTCATGAAGGCCCTGCCGCCCAAAGATAGAAAAGGGCTTTTATAAACAGTCATCAATTATTTCAGGTTTGTGCGGTAAAAATCAAGGCAAGGATCTGGTCATCGTCCTTAAATAAACATGCCTTCCTTCATGCAGCTTATTCACATAGTTAGAAGGAAGATTTATGATATACTTTAGACTTGGCAGTTCAAAAGCATCTTCACATACAGTATCTCATGCAATCAGGCAAGGGTCCTCATTCTCCCCAGTGTTGGGGTCCACCAACTTCTGTCTCCACACCCGCCCCCAACAAGCAACCACGTTAGGCATGCTGCCTTTATTTAAAAATAATTTTTTAAATGTTTATTTATTTTTGAGACAGAGAGAGACACAGCATGAGCAGGGAAGGGGCAGAGAGAGAGGGAGACACAGAATGTGAAGCAGGCTCCAGGCTCCGAGCTGTCAGCACAGAGCCCGATGTGAGGCTCGAACTCACGAACTGTGAGATCATGACCTGAGCCTAAGTTGGACGCTTAACCGACTGAGCCACCAGGCACCCCTGGCATGCTGCCTTTAAAGAGCAGACCTTGGGAAGCAGCAGCAGGTGAGGTTCTAGGTCTACAGGTTCTAAGGTCAAGTGTTTGGGGCTGTATCCTTGACTTTAATTTGTGGGTTTTTTGTTTGCTTGTTTTTGTTTTTAGACAGAGAGAGAGCACACGAGAGGGGGAGAAGGAGGAGAATCTCAAGCAGGCTCCACGTCCAGCATAGAGCCCAACGGGGGCTTGAACTCACGACCCTAAGATCAAGACCTGAGCTGAGATCAAGAGTCAGACACTTAACGGACTGAGTCACCCAGGCGCCCCTCGGGGCCATATACTTGATTTTAAACAATGTGGCTTGAGGTGATTCAGCGTTGGCAATGGAACAAAATTTAAGAGAGATTTCTCCCACCTTCCTTTTCAAAGTTTGCACTTATGACGTTCTTGCAATTAATCACTTCCAGGTACAAGCAACCACCCAAGTGAGCCATGTGGCTGAGAAGCACAGGGGACAGAGACAAGCCTGAGCCATGAGACATGTTCTTCCCCAGTGCTCACACTTCTCTGCCCAACAAATCCCAACAGACTCCCTGGGAATCTGGCTCCAAATTAATAGTTAAGACTTCTTGGGGTGCCTGAGTGGTCAATCGGTTGAGTATCTGACTCTTGATTTTGGCTCAGGTCATGATCCCAGGGTCGTGGGATTGAGCCCTGAGTCGGGCTCTGTAACTGAGCTTGGAATCGGCTTAGGACTCTCTCTCTCTCTCTCTTTCTCAAGAGAAAGAAAGAAAGAAAGAGAAAAAGAAAAAAGTACTAGACTTCAAAAAATAGATAGTTAAGACTTCTAGAAACGATAAGAGCTAATGGTAGGCCATGACTGACGGAGAGTTTGTAGGAGAGAGCAAACCTTCCCATAAAGCGGTGTTTTAAAACTTTTCAGGATTTCATTGTTTCCTCCCAAAGAAAAAAAGTAAATTGAATTCAAATAATCCTTAATGAGGGAAATTAAATACCAAGAAATGAGATTTTGTTGGGCAGAAATGAGCTTTGGAGGCTCACCAACAATTGGAATATGTACAGTTTTTTTCATCTTCTGAAAACCAATTTTCTTTATTCCCCTTTAGGGGCAATATTAGTCCTGTGGAGAGAATGCATTTCATAGAGGAAATTCAAATGTTTACCTTTTAGTGATATATTTTTTTCCTGGATGGCCATATCTGCATTCTTTCTTCTTCTTCTTTTTCTTCTTTTTTTTTTTTGAATTTTAATTTTAGTTAGTTAACATACAGTGAAATATTGGTTTCAGGAGTAGAATTCAGTGATTCATAACTTAGGTACAACACCCAGTGCTCATCACAAAGTATTCTTCTTTTAATGTTTTTTTTTTTTTTTTTTTTTTTTTTGAGAGAGAGACGGAGACAGAGCGCAAGCAGGGCAGGGGCAGAGAGAGAGGGAGACACAGAATCTGAAGAAGCAGCCTCCAGGCTCGGAGCTGTCAGCACAGAGCCCAACACAGGGCTCGAACCCACGAACCGCGAGATCATGACCGGAGCCGAAGTCGGACGCTTAACCGACTAAGCCACCCAGGCACCCCACCATGCACTATTTTTAACTAGAAAATTATGAGCTATACCAAGCAACTAGCATTCTAATGCTGAATGGAAAATGAAGTTTGTTGTATATTTTTTCTTGTTTGAATTTTTCTTTCTTTCTTTCTCCTCCCTCCCCACCCCCGCAAGGTAAATTTGGTCTTAATCAGTTTTTCAGTTTCCAAATCTGAAGCTTACATATCAGCAGCATTGGCCAAATTGTAACTCTGCAACCCTGGAATAGCCTGGCATGGCCTGGCTGTTTATCAAGGATGAAGAAAACATACTGTACCTTCAAGTTCAGCTTGGATTTTCCCTTCTAGTCCAGAAGCTGGAAGGGCACGTTCCAAGTGGCTGGGATCCCCAGGCGGCTGTGCAGCAGGCATCTGCCCCCTATAGAACCTGCCCCTCCCCTGGAAAACTCAGAGGCCAGTGGAGAGGCGCTTTAAGCCCACCCGCTGAGGGAAGGGTGTGATGAATGACAAGCTTAGGACTTTATTTTCAGCCTCAACCCACAGCCCATTTATTGTGTGATCCTGAGCAAAACCATTTAGCGTGGTTGTCCTACCATTTTGCCTTGGAGAATATGGCTACGATTTTGCGGACTGCGGCCCATCTCGCGGGGATGTCCTAGGCAGAAGGGAGGTAGGACCTCAGGAAGCAGCTGTGAGAGGACCCCAAGGAAAGGCAGTGAGTGAATTCAAGGCTTTATTACGAGAACAGCAAACAGCTCTGAACTTCAGTCCAATAAAGACGTTCAGGGAGCACGAAAGTTTGTTTGGCACTGAGTAACACACTAACCACACCCAGGATAAAATCTAAACACAACCAAGGCAACAACCGACATTGGTTGGCCTTTTCACTCAAGATGAACTGCTCAGCTGCAGGGCTGGCTTCTGAACACCTGCAGAGTGTTGTCCCAGGGAGGCCTCCGGTGTTTATTAGCTGACATTGATCCCACAGCCATTACTGCACCCACAGGCCCCCGAGGCTGTCCCCCTGAGGTGGGGAAGATGGTAGTGTAGAAGGAGAGGGGACAGCTGAGTCATCGGTGTCACCAGCCCGGCAAGGGACTTCAGCAGAGAAACCGGAAGAATCTTAGGTGCTGTCCTCTGGCAAGTCCCGAAGCAATCTCCCCTCAAACCTTTCTGCTCTTTGTGTGGGGCTTGTTGGCCACACAGTTTCCACAGCTAACTTCCACTCATCTGCACACCCTGAGACAAGTTCCCTGGGGGAGAAAGACCCATCTCTCTGAGCAGACACAGCCTCTAGGGCTGAGGGGCTGGAAAGGGGGTGCACGCATGAGCTGAAGGGCTGGGAAAAGTACTCATGAGACTTCTGTTACACTGGATACCTAAACTGACCTATTATTATTATTATTTTTTAAAGGTTTGTTTTTATTTCTGAGAAAGCGCAAGTGGGGGAGGGGCAGGGAGGGAGGGGGACAGAGGATCCAAAGCAGGTTCTGCACTGACAGCAGTGAGCTGGATGCGGGGCTCGAACTCACAAACTGTGAGATGGTGACCTGAGCCGAAGTCAGACGCTCAACCTGAGCCACCCAGGTGTCCCCTTAAAATGACCAATTTTTTTAAAGTTTATCTACTTATTTTGAGAGAGAGAGAGAGTAACTGCGAGCCAGGGAGGGGCAGAGAGAGAGGGAGAGAGAATCCCAAGCAGACTCCACTCTGTCAGCACAGAGCCTGATGTGGGGCTTGAACCCACGAACTGTGAGATCATGACCTGAGCCGAAGTCAGACGCTTAACCGACTGAGCCACCCAGGGGCCCCAAAATGACCTATTTTTAAACATAGGAATATTCTATTCCTCTGTATTAACAGCACGTCCAGACACTAACCAGCCCCCTTGCAAATTTCTGCCCTTGAACAGAAAGGGCCATGGATGAAAGGGAGCAGGTGAACTGATACAAACTCATGTCTCCCTTTAGAAAAGGAAGTGACATCAACCTTGTCAGGGAATGACCTGACATAAGGAATCTGCAACTGGCAAGGGTTTTTCTTCTGGGGACATTTTCTGTCATTCTCAGAGGCAATCCCTCACCGCTCGGTTTTAGGTCACCCAAAAAGGCAGGCGGGTGCCAACTATGCAAAGAATCTCAAGACTGATGTTAACACTAAACTGGTCATTTGATTCACAGGATCCTTCACTACAGGAGGCTCAATAGAGAGGCATTTAAGAAACTTGTCTCTAGGGGCGCCTGAGTGGCTCAGTCAGTTAAGAGTCCAATCTCGGCTCAGGTCATGATCTTGAGGTTTGCAAGTTCAAGCCCCACATCAGGCTCTCTGCTGTCAGTGTGGAGCCTGCTTTGGATCCTCTGTCCCTCTCTCTCTCTCTCTCTCTGTGCTCCTCCCCTGCTTGCTCTCTTTCTCTCTCTCAAAAATAAAAAAAAAATAAATTAAAATAAAAGAGACAAACTTGTCTCTGTATCCCACATGACCCAGCAATTTTGCTCCTAGGTAATAACCAAGAGAAATGAAAACACGTTCACACAAAAACTTACAAATGTTCACAGCAGCGTTATTCATAATGGCCAAAGAAAGTGGAAACAACTCAAACGTCCGTCAATGAGTGAATGGATAAACAAAATGCAGTCTATCCTTAGACTATTACTAGTTATTATTATTATTTTAAATTTTATTTATTTTTGAGAGAGACAGAGCGCGGGTGGGGCAGGGGCAGAGAGAGAGGGAGATACAGAATCCGAAGCAGGCTCCAGCCTCTAAGCAAGCTTTCAGCCCAGAGCCTGATGCAGGGCTGAAACTCATGAACTATTAAATCATGACCTGAGCAGAAGTCAGATGCTCAACTGACTGAGCCACCCAGGAGCCCCGGAATATTACTGGCAACTAAAAAGAATGAAGTACTGGGGCACCTGGGTGGGTCAGTTGGTTAAGCTACTGACTCTTGGTTTTGGTTCAGGTCATGAACTCACGGTTCACAGGTTGGAGCCCCGCATTGGGTTCTGCACTGGGAGTGCAGAACCTGCTTGGGATTCTCCCTCTCTCCCTCTCTCTGCACACCCCTCCCCACTCACTCTCTCTCTCTCTCTCTCTCAAAGATAAATAAATAAACATTTATAAATAAATAAATAAATAAATAAATAAATGGAATGAGGTACTGATACATGTTATAATGTGCATGAATCCTGAAAACATTGTGTTTAGTGAAATAAGCTAGTCACTAAAGATCACGTGTGTTCTATGAATCTACTTATATGAAAAGTCCAGAATAGACAGTCCATAAGATAGGAAGTAGATTAGTGGTTGCCTGAGGCTGGAGGAGGAGGTGGAGGGAAAATGGCCATGACTGCTAGGGAGGATAGGGTTTCTTTTTCGGATTCTAAAAATGTTCTATAGTCACTTGTTAGGATGGTTGCACATATCTATCAATATACTAAAAGCCACTGAATGATAACTTTCTTCATTTTTAATGTTTATTCATTTTGGAGAGAGAGAGAGAGGGAGAGAAACAGAGTATAAGCAGGGTAGGGGCAGAGAGAGAGGGAGACACAGAATCCATAGCAGGCTCCAGGCTCTGAGCTGTCAGCACAGAACTCGTGAAAGTGAGATCATGACCTGAACCGAAGTTGGACACTTAACTGACTGAGCACCCCTACTTTATTCATTTTTATTTTATTTTGTTTTATTTGAGAGACAGACAGAGAGAGAGAGAGAGAGAGGGAGAGAGAGAGAGAGTGTAAGCGGCAGAGGGGGCAGAGGAAATCTTTTTTTTTTAATTTTTTTTACTTTTTTACATTTTATTTATTTTTGATAGGCAGAGAGAGAGACAGAGCACAAGTGGGGGAGGGGCAGAGAGAGAGGGAGACACAGAACCCGAAGAAAGCTACAGGCTCTCAGCCGCCGGCACAGAGCCTGATGCAGGGCTCAAACTCACAAACCGCGAGATCATGACCTGAGCCGAAGTCGGACGCTTAACTGACTGAGCCACCCAGGTGCCCCTAGAGGGAGAGGGGGGGAGAGAGAGAGAGAGAGAGAGAGAGAGACAGAATCTTAAGCAGGCTCCACATTTGGCACAGAGCCTGACATGGGGCTTGATCCCACGACCCTAGGATCATGACCTGAGCTGAAATCAAGAGGCAGACGCTCGGGGCACCTGGGTGGCTCAGTCGGTTAAGTGTCCGACTTAGGCTCAGGCCCTGATCTCATGGTTTGTGGGTTCAAGACCCGCATTGGGCTCCATGCTGACAGCTCAGAGCCTGGAACCTGCTTCAGATTCTGTGTCTCCTTCTCTCTCTGCCCCTCCCCTGCTTTCATTCTGTCTCTCTCAAAAATGAATACATGTTTAAAAAAAAAGAAGTCAGACACTGAAACGACTGAGCCACCCAGGTGCCTTTGAATAATATACTTTAAATGGGTGAATTGTATGGTATGTGAATTATATTTCAGTAAAGCTGTTAAAGAAAGAAAGAAAGAAAAGAACCTAGCCTCTAGAGCCAGACTGCCTGGTTGGAACCTGGCAAGTTACTTGGACCCTACGGGCCTCATTTTTCTCATCTCTGAAGTGGAAATGATAGTATTTCTAGCCTAATAGGGTTAGTATGAGTTACGTAAAGCATTTAGAAGAGTGCAGAGTACATAGTAACCCTGCATAAAGGTTAATTATTGCTGACACTGTCATCGATCCCGTGCGTTCCTCAGGGCATCACCCAGCTGGTTTAAAACTATTCAGGAAAATGAATCGGAAGGATGCTTAGTAGTCAGTACTCAGTACTTGGTCCTTAATGCTTAGAAAGCACGAAGTCAGAAGCCGGTGGATATTCTTGTGGGTTACTTCACAGCCTTTGGAAGGCCCTTATGCACTCATTAGTCAAAGTCATCGAATGCGGGCTGGGCACTAAGTGTTGAGAAGATAGTAATGATCAAAATAGATACAATTTTCTGCTCACAAGGCCATTCCAGGAGTTCCAGCAGCGGAGTGACATGATCTCACTTCTGTCATGAGGAGGTCCCTGTGGCTACTGGGCAGAGACTGGGTGGGGGGAAGCTGGACAAGCAGCAGGAACTGAGTTTGGCAGTGAATCATGGCAGCCGGACGGCAGGTGCTAGCAGTGGCCTGGACTGCGCTGGTAGAGTTGGGAGTGAGAGAAGTGGACAGATTAGGTCTGGGGGCACCTGGGTGGCTTAGTCGGTTAAGTGTCTGACTCTTGATCTGGGCTCAGGTCGTGATCTCTTGGTGGTGAGGTCAAGCCCCACGTCAGGCTCCACACTGAGAATGGAGCCCGCTTGGGATTCTCTCTCTCTGCCTCTCATCGCCCCCTCTTAAAATAAATAAATAGGGGCGCCTGGGTGGTTCAGTCGGTCAAGCGTCTGACTTCAGCTCAGGTCATGATCTCACGGTTCGTTAGTCTGAGCTCCACGTCGGGCTCTCTGCTGTCAGCACGGAGCCCACTTTGGATCCTCTCTGTTCCCCTGTTTCTCTGCCCTTCCTCCACTAGTTTTCTCTCTCTCGGTCTCCCTCAAAATAGTTAAATAACTTCAAAAAAAAAAACGTTAAAAAAAGATTACGGCTGTAATTTGGAGTTAGAGTCCACAGAACTTGCTGGTAGTTGAATACAGATAGTGAGGAAAGGGCAGGACTCAAACCTGACAGGTTGTGGCTGGAACAGGTGAGTGTTTGCTCATGCTGTTTACTGCAAGGGGGTGGGGGGGAAGGAAGCTGTTCCAGGGAGAGGCCATGAGCATGTTTTGGATGTTCCAAGTCTGAGATGCTTCTTAGACCTTTGGCAGGGGCGGGGGGAGATGTCAAGTAAGCAATTGGCTAAGTGAATCTGGAGTTTAGGGGAGAGATTAAGACTGATACAAGGGGGGCGCCTGGGTGGCTCAGTCGGTTAAGCGTCCGACTTCGGCTCAGGTCACGATCTCGCGGTATGTGAGTTCGAGCCCCGCGTCGGGCTCTGTGCTGACTGCTCAGAGCCTGGAGCCTGTTTCAGATTCTGTGTCTCCTTCTCTCTCTCTGACCCTTCCCCGTTTGTGCTCTGTCTCTCTCTGTCTCAAAAATAAATAAACGTTAAAAAAAATTAAAAAAAAAAAAAGACTGATACAAGGAGCACCTGGGTGGCTCAGTGG
>NW_026058259.1:0-46398 GCF_023721935.1 Panthera uncia
TTTCTTTCTTTCTTTCTTTCTTTCTTTCTTTCTTTCTTTCTTTCTTTTTACATTTTCTTTAAGGAGGGGGGTGTGCCTGGCTGGTTCAGATGGTACAGCATGTGACTCTTGATCTCAGGACCGTGAGTTCAAGCCCCACATTGGGCATGGAGTCTACTTAAAAAAATAAAATTTTATTTTAATTCTAGTATAGTTAACATACAGCGTTATATTAGTTTCAGGTGTACAATATAGGGATTCAGTAATTCTATACATCATTCGGTGCTGATCATGATGAGTATACTCTTCATCTCCTTCACCTATTTCACCCATCCACCTACCCACCTCCCCTCTGGTAACTATCAGTTTGTTCTCTATAGTTAAGAGTATGTTTTTTGGTTTGTCTGTTTTTTCCTTTGTTCATTTGTTTTATTTCTTAAATTACACATATGAATGAAATCATGTGGTATTTGTCTTTCTCTGACTGACTTAGTCAGCATTACACTCTCTAGATCCATCCATGTTGTTGCAAATGGCAAGATTTCATTCCTTTTCTTTTTTTAATGTTTATTTATTCTTGAGACAGAGACAGAGCGTGAACAGGGGAGGGGCAGAGAGAGAGGGAGACACAGAATCTGAAACAGGCTCCAGGCTCTGAACTGTCAGCACAGAGCCTGATGCAGGGCTCGAATCCATGAACTGTGAGATCATGACTTGAGCCGAAGTTGGACGCTTAACCAACTAAGCCACCCAGGCACCCCAAGATTTCATTCCTTTTTATGGAGGAATAATATTCCATTATCTAATAATATTCTAATATATATCTCTATCTATCTATATATCTCACATCTTCTTTATCCATTCATCTATCGATGAACACTTGGGCTGCTTCCATAATTTGGCTATTGCAAATAATACTGCAATAAACATAAGGGTGCATATGTCTTCCTGAGTTAGTGTTTTCATATTCTTAAAAAAATATATTTATTATTGAGAGAGAAAGACAGAGACAGCATAAGTGGAGGAGGGTCAGAGAGAGAGGGAGACACAGAATCCAAAGTAGTCTTTAGGCTCTGAGCTGTCAGCACAGACCCCAAGCGGGGCTTGAACCCACTAACTGAGAGATCATTACCTGAGCCAAAGTCGGACGCTTAACTGACTGAGCCACTCAGGCACCCCAGTGTTTACACATTTTGGGGGTAAATACCCAATAGTGAAATTGTTGGATCATGTGGTAATTCTATTATTAATTTTTTGAAGAAACTCCATACTGTTTTCCACAGAGGATGCGGTAGTTTACATTCCCACCAACAATGCAAGAGGATTCCTTTTTCTCCACATCCTCACCAACACCTGTTGTTTCTTGTGTTATTGATTTTAGCCATTCTGACAAGTGTGAGGTGATATCTCATTGTGGTTTTGATTTGCATTTCCCTGGTGATGAGTGATACTAAGCATCTTTTCATGTATCTGCTGGCCATCTGTAGATCTTCTTTGGAGAAATGTCTGTTAATGTCTTCTGCACATTTTTTTTAAGTTTTTTTTTTTTTTTAGAGAGAGAGAGAGAGAGCATGCAAGTGGGGAGGGGCAGAGAGAGAAGGGAACAGAGGATGTGAAGCGGGCTCTGTGCAGACAGTACAGAGCCTGATATGGGGCTCTAACTCACAAACCATGAGATCATGACCTGATCTGAAGGCAGACACTTAACTGATGGAGTTACCCATGCACCCCTGAACATTTTTAAATTGGATTATTTATTATATGTTTTTTAGGTGTTGTGTTGTATAAGTTCTTTATATATTTTGGATACTAACCCAAAATTAGAGGGGTTAGTATCCAAAATATATATCAGATATCAGAGATATCTTTTGCAAATATCTTCTCCCATTCAGTGGGTTGTCTTTTAGTTTTGTTGATTGTTTCCTTTGCTGTGCAGAAGATTTTTTTTTTTTTTGGTATATTCCTAATAGCTCATTTCTGCTTTTGTTTCCCTTGCCTCAAGAAGACATATCTAGAAAAATGTTTTTTTTTTTTGCAGAATGGGGTTGATTTTCCAAAGTGCAGTGATGCAGTTCCCCTCTGCTCCCCATCCCTACCATACCCTATTCGGGCTGGATTCATGAGAAGAAAATTATTCCGTAATTCTACACAGCACATGTTGAAGACATGGGCACTTATGGAAACAGCACGGCCGCAGGAAATGCAGACGCCACCTGCAGTGTCTAAGAGGAAGCAAAGCACAAAGGCACTGGAGCCAACAGGCAACCAAGTCTGTCACGATGGATTACAAGGTGCAGACCTCCCGCCAGAAGGAGGCGCTCTGGGACATGACCTGTTGCTGCCTATACCCTGGTCCCTTGAACCTTGAAGATGGGCTGTGCTGATGAAAAAGGGAGGGACTTATTAGTTTTCTTTTCCATTCATGCTTGTTTTGAAAACATTACATGCCTTGCAGATTACATGATAATTATACTTAAGGGCTGCCAAGCGCTTCAGGAATAATTATCATATGATTTGCAGGTTTTAGAGCTCATAAAAAGAAAAAAAAAATGACCATTTTTTTTTGGTCATTTGACCAAAAATGACCATTGACAGAGAAATTATTCCCTGTACTTTCTTCTAGGATTTTTATGGTTTCAGGTCTCATATTTAGGTCCTTAATCCACTTTGAGTTTATTCTTGTGTATAGTGTAAAGAAGTGGTTCAGTTTCATTCTTTTGCATGTAGCTGTCCAGTTTTCCCAATACCATTTGTTGAAGAGGCTGTCTTTTTCCCAAAGCATATTCTTGCCTCCTTTGTCAAAGATTAGTTGATGATATAATCCCAGGTTTGTTTCTGGCCTCTCTATTCTGTTGCATTGATCTATTTTTGTGCCAGTACCCTCCTGTTTCAATTTCTATACCTTTGTAGTGTATCTTGATATCTGGGATTGTTATACCTCCAGTTTTGCTCTTCTTTTTCAAGATTGCTTTGGATATTCAGGGTCTTTTGTTGTTGCATACAAATTTTAGGATTGTTTGTTCTAGTTCTGTGAAAAATGCTGTTGGTATTTTGATAGAGATTGCATTAAATGGATTGATAGGGACTGCATCTATCCTGTAAACTGTTTTGGGTAGTATGGACAACTTAACAATATTTGTTCTTTCAATCCATGAGCATGGAATATCTTTCTATTTGTTTCTGTCATCTTAAGTTTCTTTTATCAGTATTTCATAGTTTTCAGAGTATAGGTCTTCCAACTCCTTGGTTAAGTTTAATTCTAGATATTTTATTATTTTTGGTGCTATTGTAAATGGGATTGTTTTTTTAATTTCAATTTCTGCTACTTCATTATTAATGCATTGAAATACAACATATTTCTGTATATTGATTTTGTATCCTGAGACCTTACTGAGTTAATTTATCAGTTCTAGTAGTTTTTTGGTGGTGTTTGTAGAGATTTCTATATATAGTATCATTTCATTGGCAAATAGCAAAATTTTTACTTTTTCCTTACCAATTTGGATGGCTTTTATTTTTTTGTTGTTGTTGTCTGATTGCCATGGCTAGGACTTCCAGTAATATGTTGAATAAAGTGGTGAGAGTGGACACCCTTGTCTTATTCATTCCTGATCTTAGGGGAAAAGCTCCCAGGTTTTTACCATTGAGGAAGCTGTTAGCTGTGAGTTTTTTATGTATGGACTTTATTGTGTTAAGGTATATTCCCTCTAGACCTACTTTGTTGAGGGTTTTTATCATGAATGGATATTGTACTTTGTCAAATGCTTTTTCTGCATCTATTGAAATGATCACATCGTTTTTCTCCTTTCTTTTGTTGATATGCTTTTCCCCCTTTTTAAGAAAAGTTTTATTTATTTTTGAGAGAGAGAGACAGAGACAGACAGACAGAGTGAGAGTAGGGGAGGGGCAGAGAGAGAGGGAGGCACAGAATCCGAAACAGCGTCTAGGCTCTGAGTTGTTAGCACAGAGCCTGACACGAGGCTCGAACTCACAAACCCATGAAATCATGACCTGAGCCGAAGTCAGATGCTTAACTGACTGAGCCACCCAGGTGCCTCTCCTCTTTTTTTTTTTTTTTTTTTAATGTTTATTTATTTTGAGAAAGAGAGAGAGAGAGAACGCACAAGTGAGTGGGGGAGGGGCAGAGAGAGAGAGACAGGATCTGAAGCAGGCTCTGCACTGACAGCAGATAGCCCAATGCGGGGCTCAAACTAACAAACCATGAGATGATGACCTGAGCCGAAGTTGGACACTTAACTGACTGAGCCACCCAGGCACGCCAGATATACTTTTCCTCTTAATAATATCTCACATCCCATTGTTGGTCTGTTAACTTTGGTCACTTGGTTAAGATACTGTCCTTCAGATTCCTCCATTGTAGTTACTCATTTAATTTAATAAGTTGAAAACTATGTTATTTCTTGTGTATTATAAATATTGATAGATTAAAATGAAACTCGAGGTACCTGGGTGGCTCAGTTGGTTAGGTGTCTGACTCTCAGGTTATGATCAAATAGTTTGTGGGGTTGAGCCCTGCATCGGGCTCTGTGCTGACATTGCAGAGCCTGCTTGGGATTCTCTCTCTCTCTCTCTCTGCTCCCCCCAACCCACATAAATAAATAAACATTAAAAAAAAATAAAATGAAACTCTAACATCACTGCTTAAAGTATATAGAACAGAGTGATTTAATTTGATACCTAATATCAACTTTAAAAAAAATGGGAAAAAGCTTTTTACCTCTTGAAAACTCTATTTTCATTCCCCATCTCCTAGAGAATGTTATCCTGTGTTTGAACATTTCTTATTGATCACCCTATCATGGTGTCTTGAAAAAATATGAATATTAATAAAACTGCATTTATTAAAAATAATAATAATAATAATAGCTCACAGATAGCTTTCAACTTCAATAAAAGTAAATATGTATCATCATTCTTAATGTCTATAGAATACCTACTATATTTATTTGTTCATTCATTTAATAAATATTCATATATGGACCTGACACTGAGATAGATTGTGGAGATGCAATCAGAGGTAAGCAAGTCGTTGCAAAAACAAATTTACCATTATTAAGTCAATTAGTTGGACAGTAAAGTTGTTCAATTTTGCTATTATAAAAGACTATGGGAGTGCCTGGGTGGCTCAGTTGGTAGAGCGTGCTACTCTTGATCTCTGGGTTGTGAGTTGGAGCCCCACATTGAGTGTAGATATTGTTTAAGAATAAAATCTTAAAGGGCACCTGAGTGGCTTAGTTGGTTGAGTGTCTGACTCTTGATTTCAGCTTAGGTCACGATCCTAGGGTCATCGGATCAAGTCCCATGTCCCGTTCCATGCTGAGTGTGGAGACTTCTTAAGATTCTCACTCTCTCTCTCTCCCTGCTCCCCACACTTCTCCCCAGCTTGCATCCACATGGACTCTCTCTCTAAAATAAAAATAATAAATAGAAATAAAATCTTAAAAAAAATATGATAAATATACTGTACATAAATTTTTGTGCACTTACTTGAATATTTCCTTAAAATAAATTCCTAGAAGCATTCATCAATCAAAAGGAAATATTTTTAAAATATTGATACAAATGCAGATTGGCTTCCAGGAAAGTTGTTCCAATGACCTTCTCATCAACACTGTTTATTGCTCCATATTCTTGCCAACACTGGGGATTAGTAAGTTTTAAAATCTTTGCCAATCTGATAGGCAAAAATTAAAATAAATGTTATCTCTCTTTCAACTGACAGCTCATATCTTTTGCCTTGGGATGTTCGTCTTTTTCTTAGTGATTTGTAAAAATAATTATCTACACTAAGAAAATTGTCACGTATTTTACAAACATTTCCCAATTTTTTGTTTGTTTTCGGACATAGTTTATATTTTTCATAGTTTGGGTATTTTTAACCATATTGAAGTTATTTTTTTCCCATGTAAAACAATTTCTGTGTGACCATGCATAATTTTAATAATGATTGATAATTAATAAGCTTGTTGATTAAAAGCATTTGGGGGGCACCTGGGTGGCTCAGTTGGTTAGGCTTCTGACTTTGGCTCAGGTCATGATCTCATGGTTCATGAGTTTAAGCCCCGCACCAGGCTCTGTGCTGACAGCTCAGAGCCTGGAGTCTGCTTTGGATTCTGTGACTCCTTTTCTCTCTGTTCCTCCCCACTCGCTGTCTTTTCTCTCTCTCTCAAAAATAAATAAACATTAAGAAAAAAATATAAAAGCATTTGGAACCATCACGATCCAGATTTTTGTGTGTAGAAACAATAGTACAAACTTCTAGATCCCTGTTGAATTCCTGGCAGGGGAAATGGAGACCCTCGGGAGAATGCAGGAGGAAGAGTAGGTGACATGAAAGTCTTTTCCTTCGTGTAGAGAGGGGTGGTTTCTGCTGGGTGGAAAATGCACACTGAATGATTTAAAGAAAAGGAGTGGAAAAAAGAGGTAACAACCGGTTTGGCTGAAAGAGGTCTGGAGAGGAAGATGTGGTGGAAAGAGGGAAAGAGATGTGGTGCCAGTGGTACGGAGAGGAAATTTGGGGAAAGAGAAAGAGGCTTAAAGATAATTTTTAGGAAGTTTGTCAGTATGAATGCCAGTTTTCATAAAACCTGTGGCAACAAAAAAAACACATTGCTTATCATACTCTGAAGTTGAACTTGGACATAGTCTTGGTCCAAGGCAGGTGCTGGTAAAAGCAGTGCCAACCCAAAGCACCCACCTGTATTTAGGGCCCCCATTGTGGTCACGTGATGCCCCAACATTCAAGCCATTGAAAATAATTAATCTGACCCACTCATGGTGACTTACTCCCCTGCCAGCTCTCTATTCAGGAATTTGTGCCAGTGAGATGCTAGGAAAGGCTTACTGGAGAAAAGCAAAGTAAATGTCTCTCCTAATGAAAGGGGACAGTCAAGCTGTTGCCTCAGGTCTTGTGGCCTGGTGGAGAACTTGCCTTAGAAAGAAGCTAAATGGGTGGGTAGCAGAGAGAAAGACAGAAGATAGCTGGGTTCCTAGTGAAATTATCAAACCACTGAACACACCTCCTAAAGTCTGCCGTACTTCTATTCTCTCTGTCATATGAAATAATAAATGCCCTAACTCACTATGCCTGTGGGAGTCAAAATATCTGTTTCTTGCAGTTGAAAACATTCTAAGACACATAGAGTAAAGTTTGAACAAGTTGGAACCCTGGCAAATGTATTGAAATCCTAAACACAATAGTCTGGACTTGTTCACACCAAATGTTTAGATTGGCTCTCTTTTTCAAGAGCCATTCTGAATTTTTCCCAGAATATGCTGTGTTCTCTCCCACTTCAAGGTCTTTGCATATGTTGTTCCCTTTTTCTGGAACATTTCCTCCCTCTGCTCTTTGCAACCCTGACTCTGGCTCAACTTCAGTTCTCTATTAGAAATAAAGGGCTCCAGAGAGATTTCCGTGACTTCTCAGGACTGAGTGGGTGTTCCCCCCATGTGCTCCCACAGAGCTCTGTGCTTTCGTGGGCACAGCTTCTGTCAAATTGTATTGACTTTCCTGTATCTCCCTGTGCAGGCAGGGATATATCTGCATTGGCCACCATTATCTCTGCAGTGACTGGCATATTGCCACACTATGTTCTCAACATTTGTTGAATGAATAAATAAAAGAAGCATTCATTTTTCTACTTGGGCTTTACAAAGATTTTGCCTTTCACAAGAAAGCTTCACTTTGTTGTAAACATGGACTACTTTTTGAAGAAAAAGGCTCTTGGAACAGAAAAAGGACATTAGATAGAAACTAAAGAAATCTGAATAAAGACTGGACTGAATTTTAATTAATAATAATAATAAAAAGGCAGGCTCTTTTTGTGCTGAATGCTTACTATGTAGAAAAGATAAAAAATTGAGATATAATCAACATACCATAAAATTCATCCCTTTAAGGTGTGTGATTCAGTGCTTTTAAGTACAGTTACAAGATTGTGCAACCATTTCCACTATTAAATTCATCAGTTGATAAACATTTGGGTTGTTTTTACTTTGGGGCTATGATGAGTGATGTTGCTATAAATGTTAGTGCATAAATTTTTGTGTATACCTATGTTTTCAATCCTCATAGCTATATACCTAAGAGTGAAATTGATGGGTCGCATGAAATTGCTCAGTAACTATTTGAGGAATCTCCAAACCGATTTCCAAAGTGGCTGCACCATTTTACATTCCCACCAGCAGTGTATGAGGGTTCCAATATCTCCACATCCTAGTGAAGATTCATTTGACTTAAATTTATTTGAGGCAAACAGAATGCTGACCTGGAGAAATAGGAATGATACACTTTCTACTCATGTGATTAATGTGTATGAATCAAATACTCAGTAATAACCTTACCAACCTGCCATTTGACATCTAAGAGCTCCTAAGGACAAGGCAAAAGAAAAGACCATGACTAACTTAGGAAAGAATGACTGATGTAACCAGAGTTATCTGTTTTTTGTTTTGTTTTGTTTTTTTTTAAAGCATGCATATTCAGTAAAGAGCCTGAAGTAAATTTAAATTTGAAAGTTATGCAGCAGTGGCCTCTGCTTAAGCCTAAACCATCCCCTGCTGGGATTCAGATGTGTCTGGGCCTGTTCAGTGGACTGTGCTGCCAGAAGCTGATTTGTAAAAGAGGCCAATAAACTCAGGAAAGATAATTTACTTAAGGGAAGAGAGACTCAAGCAAAAAAGTTTATTAAGCCTTTAGAGGGAATCATAGCTCTAAATACACAGGATTCCCCAAACCCTAGTCTTGCCTCCAGGTTATCCAGAACTCAGTCCCAGGAGAGAAAGTTCTGTGCATAAAATCTGAAATCATCGCTTCTATGCTTTGCATGTTTGTGTCCCTTCCACCCCACATTCCTCTGCTGAAATCCTTAAGCTCAGTGTGATGATATTAGGAGGTTGGGCCTTTGGAAAGAGCTTAGGTTGTGAGGGTAGAGCCTTCATAAATGGGATTAGTGCTATTATAAAAGAAACCCCATAGAGTTCTCTAGCCCCCTCTGCCATGTGAGGACACAGTGAGAAGCGGGCAGTGTACCACCCAGAGGAGGGCCTTTACTAGAACCCAACATGATTTGATCTTGGACTTCCAGCCTCCAGAACTGTGAGATAAATTCCTGTTGCTTATAAGCCACTCAGTCTATGGTATTTCTGTTGTAACAGTCCAAATGGACTAAGACAACTGTTTTCACTAGAAGCTCTAAGACAATGGATGAAAAGTAATACTGCCTCAGTAATCTACTCATAGAAATAATGTTACACAAAAGGGAGAGAGACTTCACGACCTCCAGCATATTCATCTCCATATTGGTACACTGAAGGCCCCGTGTTTCAGGGGTGGTGAGGGGGGAAATGGGCCTGTAGGGGGTGGTTGGCTGGTGACACCAGAGGTTGCAGTGAGACAAGTTCCCACAACTGCATGAGTAATGAAGATGTAAGCAGTTGACATCACTGAAGAAGGGCAGGGCAGAAGCAGGCAGAGGTGGTAGCCCATGAACTTTCTGGTGAGCCCAGGTGATATGCTCTCTAGTGATTTCCAGAAGGGGTACTGATGGGGACTAGAGATGAGGAAAGACCAGGATACATGTGGATCACCAATATCTGTATGTTAAGACAGTGTATAGCATTTTGGCTGGTGTGGCTTAGGACAATAGAGTCTAACCATTAATGAAATAAAATTTAAAAAATAACTAGGTAGCTGAGGAATGAGCCAAATGGTTTTGAAACAAATGACTAAAAACACATTGTTCTTTTGGGATGACAGGTAGTCCTATAAAATAAATTTTTTTTCCACTTCAGAAGTCTTTGCTATTGTGATAACTGATGTAATAATACTGTTTAATGGCCTTTCCTATTGTAGGTTACTATGTTGTTCTCACATTCAGGAACTTTCCATTGCTTCAGAGGTGAACTTTCCCATAGTGTTCTGTCTCATGACATTTGAGGTTATAGATGAAAAGGTAATTAGTGGTCAATGGCAGGAAAAGTAAGCAGCTAATACAATGTGTAATGATAAAACAAAACAAAACAAAACAAAACAACAAAACAAAAATGAACAACCTCAGTTGGATCCAAAGATGTTGAGTTAACATAAAACCAACGCAACAGAACCTGTGAGGATAGCCACACCCTGGGGTTCTCCCATCTCATAAGGAAGCTGAAGGATGAATCCATAAATGCTACCTATTCTTTTTTTTAAAGATTTTTTTTTATTTGTTTAGAGAGGAGGGGAGAGTGGGTGAAGGGCAGAGAGAGAGAAGGAGAGAGAGAATCCTAAGCAGGCTCAGCACTGTCAGTGCAGAGCCCAATACGGGGCTCGATCTCATGAACTGTGAGATCATGACCTGAGCTGAAATCAAAAGTCTGATGCTGAACCGACTGAACTGACCCGATGCTCCCGTAAATGTTACCTTTTCAACCCCATGGAAATGAAACCATGCGATCAGACCTCTATTTTTCCAATAGGATGAAACACATTAAGTTCAGGCTAATGCTCTTTTTTGAAGAAATCATAAGTTATCATTAGACTCTTTTTCCATCAAAGAATAGTTTCCAGACTTCTAAGAAAGAAATATAACAGATCTCACCTCTTCTTGGTATGTGTTGAAGCATAAAAACAGGTCAAGGAGTGGTGGGGAGGTGTTTGTAAAATACCCAAGAAGGCACGGTTGGAGAAGACGCCATCTTCCCTCTGTGTGTGGAGAAGAGAGATGGAAGCAATGGTTTTCAAACTGTGGATTTGGTGGAGCACTAACTATCCTGAAATTATCCTGAGGTGACGGGAGGAGCCACATAGGTCCAATCAGACTGGCTGAGTTTCGAAATCTTTTGTATATTGGCTCTTGTTTAATATTTATATTGGAACATAGGGATTTGCTTCTCAAAGAAAGAGAGGAAGAGCACGAGAGAGTGAAAGAGAAAGAGATTGAGAGTGAGAGTGAAATACACTGGGGTTTGCTTAACACTGCTTCTGCAAATGTTATGGTTTCTCAGGAGGAGGCTTCGCCTGGCTGGATCCTGTGTGTTAATCACATTTGTAGCAGACTCTGTTGCTGTTTTCCTTACTCACACCAGGAATTCATCTATTCCTGGATCCCAACAGATGGTCTTGGCACTGCTTGTCATGGCTGCTTTGTGACTGAGCTGAGTTGCATGGTGGAAACAGCAGAGCCCTTTGGCTGGGTCTGTCCCACCAACCCCTGGCTGACCTCTCATGGTGTACATCTCCACGTAGAGGGGAAGAAAACTCAGGAGCCTCACACAGGGGGCAGTTGAACTGCTGGTCCTGTCCAGAATTTGAGCAGCTCTGCTCAGGACAGCTGAGATTACATGAGAGTCAAGAAGAAGTCAGCCATTCCTTTAAGGGCCATAAACTTAACAGAAATGCCAAAAGATGACACAGCTAGAGGGAGGGCTTGAATGTTGGGTCACTTTAGCACTTAGCTCCCTGACCTTTGGAAACAACATGTGAAACAACGTGGACACTACTGAGTCCAAAACCAGCTTTGATATTTGGCTGGCGTTTTTGTTGTTGTTGTTGTTGTTGTTGTTGTTGTTGTTTTGGATTTTTGCTTTTTATTTGTTGTTTTGCATCTTTATACTCAGTCATTTTAAGACACTGTAGAGAGTCTTCTAATGTTTTCCATACATCATAATGGCATAAAACCAGGAGAGGTACAGGGACAGCTAGCAAGAATTACAAATAAAGAATAGAAGAAAGATATGGAAAAAAAGGAAATTAGGGTGAAGTCTGTGAGCTTAATCAGTAACTTAATCTGGCAATGTAAAATTTAACCAGTTAAGAGCAAAGAGAACCATTTATTCCCTGATGAGCTCCTGATGAGCCCCAACCCTCACCTCAGGCAGGCTTTTGGCCTCCTTGGTCAACAGGCAGACGTGTCAGTTCCTGCTGGCCTTGATCCTGTCTGGCCTCTGGAACAACAGCCAACCGTCGATCATTCAGCATTTCTCAGTCCTGAGCCTCTGAAAGCTACATGTGGCATTATTGGGAGTTCTTGGCTTGTTAGTAGGCCTGGAATTTGTCTGCTGCACCCACATCTGGTCCCCAGATGGTAGGGCTGACCCAAAGCTTCCAGGTGTGCACTAAGCTGCAGGTCCCATGTTTGTTGCCAGTTTGGCAGCTTAGAATTTTGCCTGATTTTCACTGGGACTAGGAATCTGGTCCAGAAGCAGTCTGGAGTTGCCATACCTCTCCTGGCTCCTGCCAAGTCTGCTCAACCGTCTTTTCCCCTCTTACAGTCATTCACCCCACATCAGGCTACACTCAAATTCTACACTTGTGATTTTGAAAAATTTCAACAGCAAAGCTGAGAAGACAGTACAACGAATGGCCACATACCCTTCACTTAGACTTACTAATTGTTAGCAGATTACCATATTTGTTTTCCCTTCCTTCTCTTTCTACACACACACACACACACACACACACACACACACAGCATAATTGTCCCACTAATATCCTTTATGGCTACATTGTTTTCAATTCAGGATTCAATCAAGGATCATGCATTGCATTTAGTTGTTATGTCTCTTTAGCTTTCTTTGATCTAAAACAGCTCCCTTGCATTTTAAAACATCTTTCTTGACGTCAGTATTTTTTTTTTTTAATTTTTTTTCAACGTTTTTTATTTATTTTTGGAACAGAGAGAGACAGAGCATGAACGGGGGAGGGGCAGAGAGAGAGGGAAACACAGAATCGGAAACAGGCTCCAGGCTCCGAGCCATCAGCCCAGAGCCTGACGCAGGGCTCGAACTCACGGACCGCGAGATCGTGACCTGGCTGAAGTCGGACGCTTAACCGACTGCGCCACCCAGACGCCCCGACGTCAGTATTTTTGAAGAGTCCAGGATGACTGTTTTGTAGAATGTCCAGTTTGGATGTCTCATGATCTCCTCCAGATTAGATACAGTGGGACCACAAGGATGGCCTTTTTCCCTTCCTTGCACTGCTGCACATGCAGCATTTTGGGCAGAAATATCCTCTAGATATGACTGCCTCTTAGGTATGGGCTGTGCCCAATGTCCACTTATCTTCCTCTGCACATCACTGCACAATGACCATCTTCCCCCCACCCCCAGCAGAAGGCAGAACTGTAAGGGTGGCCAAGAAATTTGGGCTGGGCAGATTTGCCTGGGCTCCCAAGCGCCTGGCAGGGAGCTGCCACCAGACACTATTCTGACAGTTCAGTCAGACTGGCTTGGTTCAGAAGGGAAACAGCTAGACTTTCCCTTTTGGATCTCACTTTTAATTGTCACAGATGAACTCCCAGATACACTGGGGTCTTAGAACTCTGTCATAGTCTAGTGGTAGGTCAAGAGGAAACAAACAGGGAAGAATTTCTACAAAAGTCACATCTGAAAGGCTTTATAGGCCCAAAGGCTTTGGTGTATAACCTTCAGAAGGTGGATAGAACTTCTGGACTCAAGCAAGCAGAATCTGTAGGAAAAGGGACTATCATGCTGGGCTTCAGAGAGAGACCGGAAGGACCAGAAGGAATGGAGACTGGATGTCTGGTTGAGTACAAGGACTTGGCAGATATCCATGCTCTGCATTAGCAAGGAAGCCAAGTTCCTCCTTGGAAAGGAAGCACACGTACTGTAAGTTCAAAAAGTCAAAGTCAAAGTGAAAACCCAAATCCAGAACCTTCATTGATTGGAGGAGACCTTGGACTAGGAGTTCCTACAGGGTAGGAAGCCTTTCCTACTGTTTTGATTGAGCACTGTGCTTGGTGGATGAGAGATACCCAACCCTTGCTGCTGAAAAAATGAATGGATGGATAAATAAATGGATATTATTTCTAAAGAAGTAGGACCACATTTAGTATTCAAGAGTTCAATTTAATTGGGAGGATCTGAGAGTCAACATCTGAGGATATAGATGGGGAGAGATGGCAGAACATAGCATTTTGGGATACTTAAATCAAGGATAACCTAGTTGGAAAATGGGGTTGAAGCACAGTAAGTTGCTGAATGTATTATAATTTGTTCTCAATCCACCTAACTCCAGACTTTTCTTTTGTGATGAGCTCATTGGTGTCCTAGTTTTCTGCATGCAGACATCTCTTGTCCGACCCTTGCAGAGCCAGAAACGTGCCTACCCCATCAGGGACACGTTCTGCCTCCACGAAGCTGGGAATGGGGCCACCAGGATGATTATTTTTCCTCCCCTGCCCTGCTGCATGTGGTAGAAACAGAGGTAGGATGTGGACACACTTATAACATCCAGCTATAAAGCATCATCCGAAGCTCGCTGTCTAACATCATAAAACCTGGGAAGAAAGTCCAGAAGTAGAGATGGAGAAATGCCATGGAAAGAAAGCCCAGGAAGCTCCTAATAAAACACAGATTAGATGTAAAGTTTTGGCACTTTATTAAGACAAGCAGGATAGCGAGCGTTCAGTGACAGAGCACTCAGCATCTGGAGTGCTAGAAGCTTCCAGCAAGATCTGCTAGACTGATAAAATGGCTCTGGAAGATCTCGTAATGGTTATAAGCACTGTGAAGGGGTAAAAAAAGCCTTGTCAGGTGATTCAGAAGAAAAGTATTTTTAAGTTGAGAGGAGTGCAATTGTATTACCATCCCCACATTTAGAGATGAATAAAAAAGGCACAAAGAAAGGAAGTGGGCTGTTCCTGGGCCTCCCATAACTACAGTCCAGCTCAGCTTCCTTATATAGGTTTCTTTTTACACCCAGGCTCTCAGTTTAGGTTTCTAAAACTCATGGTTTTTATTTACAGGTCAAGCAAAACCTAATTTTTCTAAATGCTCACTGAAGACAATCCTGGTAAGACCCTAACTTGTGTTATGACCATGCCTAGTGCTCCCTCCATCCTATCTTCCTGTCTAAGTTCCTTTAAAAAGGTGGGTGACCTCCTCATTTCTATAAGCTTTCCCAACTTTCTTCTCTTTCCTCCTTCCCTCTCTCCCTCCATCTTTCCCTCCCTCCCTTCCGTCCTTTTATGTTCTTTTCCTTCCTTCCTTCCTTCCTCCCTTCCTTCCTTCCTTCCTTCCTCCCTTCTCTCTTTCTTTCTTTCTTTCTTTCTTTCTTCTTTCTTTCTTTCTTTCGCCATGCGTCAATACAGCTGAGCCCTCCTGATCCCTGTTGGCCTCACAACCCAACTCCAGTTCTGTCCTTTTACTGGGGAGCTGATGTCAGCCTGGCTGGATTATAGCCTGGCAACCGTTCTGTTGCTAATGAATTGGCAGGGAGAACAAAACACTGCAGCTCTCCTGGAACTATTTTGTCATCTATAGTTGGAGCACAGAAGACCTCTGGATTTGGAAAAGAACAAATGTCATTGAGTCTGCTCATTTGCCTTAGGATGTCAGGACCCACAGTTTACCATACCCTGAGTGTTGCTCTGATTACAGAACTCATGCAAATGACAAAAGGTTAAAGGAAAACTCCACCCTTGCAGCATTTCCCCACTCATTTCCCGCCCTCCTGGCAGTCCTGGGTCAGGAAAATTCTTATATTTATAGTCCTGTGAATGAAGGGCTAGTGGGGGGTGGGTAGGTTTGGCAGCTTCCTAAGGGCTGAATTTTGGAAAGCTGGGATTGAAAGAGCCCTTAAAAACATTAAGGCCAAAATTCTCCAGAGAAACTGAAGCCAGAATGGCTGCCTGGTGGTGGGTTGAATTGTGTCTCCCCAAAATTCACACCCAGAACCTCAGAATGTTACGTTATTTGGAGATAGGGTTTTTACAGAGGTATAAGTTAAAATGAGGTCACTGGGGTGGGTCTTAATCCAATGTGCCTGGCACCCTGGCATATTGGATTAAGGAGAAGGAGAAATTTGGACCCAGAGACACGTTCAGGGAGAAGGGCATGTGAACAGGAAGATGGCCATCTACAAGCCAAAGAGAGAGGCCGTGAACAGATCATGGCCTCAGGAGGAAACAATCCTGCTGACACTTTGATTTCAGACTTCTAGCTTCCACCACTATGAGACAATAATACATTTCTGGTGTTTAAGCCGCCCAGTTTGTGCTACTTTGTTAGAGCAGCCCCAGCAAACTATCACACCTGGAATCTTAGTTCTAGAATGGCCATGTCAGGTAGGTCTCCTGACCCTCTTGCCCAAAACACAATGCCCCCTAGACTAGAGATACACTATGAAATTACCATTTACAGAAAACAAGAGTACTCAGGCAGGAATGTTTATCTAAGAATTTGAAGAGCAACATCTCTGATCTTCCGTGCTGGGATCAATAGAGAGAGGAAGATGTTCCCTACCAACCTCCATCCTACTCAGTTTAAAAGGCTGTCCCCATGTAATTCATTTCCCCAGAGCCCATGGAGATAGGGATTCTTTTTATATAATTGTCTCAATCTCTTTAAAAAATTGTCCAGCCTTTCTTTTTGTGAGAACATCCTTAGCTTAGCCACTCTCCTCTTCTCTTATGTACAAAGTTGTGTTCCTTATTTCTTATTAATGGTACCTTTGGTCTCTATCAATTTAAAATTAAGAAGTGGCTTGAATTTCATTTTTATGCAGGTAAACCATGGCACTTTGTTACTGGGGGAATTCCTTTGAAGAATGGAGTGATACAGATAACTTCTCCCAGTAGTGTGACTGACCTCATTGGAGTTAAAGCAATATCATCAACAATAACAATAGCCTGTACTATTAAAGCAGGTTCTTTTCCAAGTGAGAGCCCCCTAAAGGGGGCATTAGGAGATTAGGGATTGACTGAGGACACGAGAAGACTCTATTCTCCCTTATGTCTAGGTGCTGAGGGAGAGGCAGGTAGAGTAAAGCAATTATACTATTTGGGGAAAGCTTAGGAACATCACAGAGAAATCCTGGCAGACATGTGAAGAACACAAGGACAACCACTGAGCATGAGGGAGTAGCCAGTTAGCTTCAGAAAAACATTCTGTGAGAAATCTGTACCTCTGCTACCACCCCAAAATTCATTAGATGGGCTGGCCTATGATGTCAGGGACCAGCCATTACACTGGCTTTACAATATGGCTAGTTTGTATAAACCCCTGCATCACAGAAAATGTATACCCAATTGGATTTGTGATCAGTGGTTCCCAGATTTTAGGGTTTCATGAACCGTCCCCACCCCCCCACCCCCAAAAAGAGGGGCACTGGCAAATGGTTGGCAGCTTTTAATTCAGCCAAATAAAAATATTATATAAAAATAGTATCTTCTATCAACATCATTTCATCATGTTGTTCATGAATATTTTAACAATTTTTTAAATTAAAGGATAAAATCTGTTCTTAAGAACAGTGACAGTCTTGCCCTCAAACGACATTTGGCAATCATGAGTGACATATTTTTTTGGAAAAAATGATATATTTATAAACTTATTTTCAAATGGAGAAATCACAACATAGTATTTTATTTATCACTGTTGCCTCTGATACTGTTCCTGGTGCTTGAGCCTGGCACCTGTCCCTGGGCTCTGGGGAGCTCCCTGAGCAAGCCCAGCATGCTCCCGCTTTAGCTGGATGGCAGGTATGACAGGGTTCCTCCCTTTTGTAGCTCCCTTGCTTCTGCAAAAACAGATGCCCTTCCCAGAAGGCTTTGCTTCTCTTTATAGAGTGGAGAACTAAAATTTTGTATTACTTAATAGGGGTTCCTTATAATATTTTGTTAGCTAATATTAGTTCTCAAAAGGCTGTGTCATTCCCCACTACAAAGGTGATGTGTCCTTCTTAGTTTGGGTTCTCCCAGAAGCAGAGTCTGATACAAGAATTGGAGTTCGAGTAGGTTATTTGGAAGGGGATCTTGTTAGGTTTTTTGGTTAAATAGGTTATTTGGACTGGGGATTTGAGACAGGGAAGAAAAACAGCCTATAGAGAGGAAGCATAAATGAGCCCACTACCACTGGGGCAGCTGGGAGACTCCTAGGAGACTGCAAAGACTACCTCTTGGAGTGTTGCAGGACAATTCTCATCTGTTGCTGGGTGAGTTCTGCTCCTGAAGCCATCGCCCAGCACTTGCCACCAGCCCTGTGCATAAGCCACATGAGCTCCTGTAGCCAGAGTGTCTTCGGGCAGAGCCACAGAAGCCACCTGCTTTTATGATAACAAGTAGTGCTAGAGGATGTGGGTGAGCACCAAAGGCATCTGCTGTACCCCCTCCGCAACCTCTCAAGTCTTGATATGAAATCATATCACTGACTTTTCCCTTCAATATAGAAAGTAGGAAGACCTGTGACATTCCTCAGACACTAAAGGAAAAAGGAAGGGCCTTCTTCCCCAAAGAGCCACATCTTATTTTTCTTCCTCCAGTAATCTTCATCTCCCATTTATGGGCAAGGCCACTGATAGACATCATGGCAATAAAATGTTTACACTTAAGACAAAAATCTCCCACTACTACCATGAGACTTTTATTAACAATGACCTAGGAGTATCTGGGTGGCTTAGCTGGTTAAGCATCCAACTTCCGTTCGGGTCATGATCTCATGGTCTGTGAGTTTGAGCCCCGCATTGGACTCTGTGCTGCCAGCTCAGAACCTGGAGCCTGCTTCAGATTCTGTGTCTCCCTCACTCTCTGCCCTTCCCCCATTCACACCCTCTCTCTCTCTCTCAAAAATAAACATTACAAATAAATAAATAAATAAATAAACCTAGACCAGAGATGGTAAACTGACTCCACCACTGTGTCAACTCCCATCAATTGGTAGTGGCTGCCCAGAGCACTCTACTGAGATTTCTAAATCTTGGGGAGAAACAGTAGGTTGATTATGGATTAGATAGGTACCAATCCATAAGGGGTATTAAAAAAAAAAAAAAGTCATTGGAAAACTTCAAAACTCCAAACCTAATTAAGTGGAGAAAACTGCATTTCCAATGTCCTTTCAGAAGCATACTATATGTGTATATATGTGATTGAAAGGAATATTTTTGTAAGATCCTTGGAGACTGTGCGTGAGGGACACAAAAGGCAGCTTGCTCTAGGCATGTCTTAGGTGTATCTGTTGGATGGGGCGTGGGGCAATCTAGGTTCTTTTGTTGACATGGAAGGAAAAAAAAATTACTGTAGGCAAAATTACACTTACAGGTCTCTTAAAATGCCCTGAAGTCCATAGTATCTGGGCCCTCTGAAAGTTATAAGCCTGTATAGTTAAATCCTAGAATGCGTACGTGATCCAACTCTGATGTAACAGCACATGGCCCCTATGTAGCCTTCAGAAGTGGCCACAGGGGACAGATCTGGTAGGTTGCAAGACATTTACTTTGCTGAGTGGATTATGTAGTGGTTAAGTTTGGCTGCCATCCTTACTCTTCACATGCTTCAGGTGCTCTGCTCCTCTCATATTAAATATTGACAAAATGATTAAGTTAGGCCCCTACCTCACAAAATACATGAAGGCATGTATTTCAGATAGATGTCAGATAGATTAATGAGCTAAACGTAAAAGATAAAAATTATTGTTTTTTTTCTCAAGACCAAAATGATTTTTAAAACTTAAAAGTCTGATAACATCCAGTGTTGGCAAAGATGTGCAGTCATGGGTACAATTTCACAGAACTATTTCTATTAAATTTTTGACTTCATTTCTGATTATCTATCAGGTAAAAATACTCACGCATTGTACAAGGTTATTCACTGCAGCATTGTTTCTAATAGTGAAAAACTGGAACAAAATATTCTTCAAAGAAAAAATAATCCCCAAAGAAAAATGGCTAAATAAATTAAGGTGCATTCTTAGAGGTACACAGTTTTTTAAAAAAGAATGAATTTGTACATATTGACATGGAAATAACTCTACACATATCACACTCATTTCAATTTAATTTCTTCATCTGTAAGATGGGGAGATTGAACTAAAAAATCTCTATGATTCCTTATAATTTACTTCTAAAAAGGGAAGTATGTCATATAGCTCAAGACTTCGTGGACTTAAAAAAATAAGATTGTCCCTTTTTCATTTTTTTTTCCTTGGAAATTCATAAAACCAATAACTCCCTCTACTTTTTCTCCTTCTCAAGGTTAAATCTACTTTATTTCTCAATTCAGAGGACCAAAACGTCTTGGAGCCTAAAAGCAAATAAGGAAACTCTGGAGGTAGATATCAAAAGTCTTATTAAGAAAAAAAAAACAAACCCAAATGCATGGGTTTCAAAGATAATATACTGCAGAGCTGGCAATTAAATGAATCATTCTCTAAACTCTCTGTACAATACTGGTAAAATCTATCAGCAGTGATCTGCTCAGCCAGAAAAGGGCTGTGTTTGTATCTGGGAAGAGAGGCTTAAGAAGAGGCTCCTCATGAATGACTAGGATGTCCTGGTTCCAATTAGAGGGGATTCCAAATATACATCAGTCAAAAAGCAATCTCCTAGGAACTGATTAATTTGGTAAAATGAAAGGATTTCCATTTTAAACAAACAGGAAAGATAACTTAAGGAAGCAGAAGTTTCGTTTCCATTTTGACTATATTTCCATAACCACTTGAGAACCCAGAGTTCCTTTGTTGCACAAGTAAAAAATTTGCTTAACCTTTCTGGGCCCTAGTCTTCCCCATATGGAAAACAGGTATGGAACTTTTGACTTATCTTTCAGGGTTACTTTTGAAGAAAGGTGAATGCTAGAAAAGCCTTTTGGAAACAGAAGAGAACACATCAATCTCTGAGGGAAAACCAGGACATAGAGCATAACAATAAATTATCCACTGGCTAAGAAAGTCCTGGATCCAATATAGACAATCATTTTGGTTCTTATTTACAGCCCCAAAGGCCTCTGAAGCTCATTAGGGTCTGGAATTACTTCATACACTGGGCTGGAAATTTCAAAGGAAAATTTCAAGAAATTTTACAGGAAACTTCCAAATACACTAGCTGCTTTGCTCTTCATGAAATGTTAACTGGACCATTTACTCTTTAAAATCAGGCTGAATTTTGCACTGGCAGAGTCAAATTCTGCCTCTATCTCTGAGCAACTCTTGCTATTGTCAATGCAGCTCTGTGTGTGGACAGGAGAAGAGAATATGTATGGCCCATTGTCCTACCAGATGCAAATTATGGTCCCGATTCAACAAAAAAACATCTGTACTCTACGCAGGGAAAATAAGTAGAATCTCTGAAGCCAGACTGATCTTTTGTGGCATGGCATCCTGGCTCTTGCAGAAATTTACGTTGTGGCTTATGAATAGCAAACAAAAAAAAAAAAAAGAGAGAGAGAGACTGAGGGAGAGAGCGCAAAAATGCATATGCACGCAAGAAAAGGATTCTGAAACTGACCTGATTTATAATTATTCTCAGTTTTGAGGCCCATGCTAAGGATAAAATATCTATTAAATTTTACTCAGAATAAACTGATAGTTTTTTGTTTAAAAATTTTTTTAAATGTTTATCTATTCACTTTTGAGAGTGAGAGAGAGAGAAAGACAGAGAGCACAAGCTGGGGAAGGGTAGAGAGAGAGAGGGAGACACAGAATCCACAGCAGGCTCCAGGCTCTGAGCTGTCAGCACAGAGCCCAACGTGGGGCTCAAACCCACAAACCACGAGATCCTGACCTGAGCCAAGGTTGGACACTTAACATTCTGAGCCACCCAGGTGCCCTATAAACTAAACTGATAGTTTTTTGAAAGAGAAAAGATTTTAAGTCAGAAATTTTTATTTGTATTACATGGCTGTTTGTGACAAAGTTGGTGCCTCATTCTATTTTTCCCTCTGGACCTTTGGGAAACCAAAACCCAATAAAAAGCAGTATCCATAATACAAGTGATTTTATTATCTGTAGTTACTGATGATTGTTTCACAGATGGTATGGATGACTGAAATAAAGTGTTGCTGGATTCCATGTAGGTTACACCCTTCAAATAATAAAATATATTTGATCTGTACCTATTTGTATAGAATATCTTAATATTAATCTATTAAAGCAGTGCCTGGCTGGCTCAGTCAGTGGAGCATGCAACCCTTGATCGTGGGGATGTGAGTTCAAGCCCCATGTTGAGTGTAGAGATTACTTAAAAATAAAATCTTTAAGGGGCGGCTGGGTTGCTCAGCCTGTTAAGCATCTGACTCTTGATTTCGGTTCAGGTCATGGTCTCATGTTCATGAGTTCGAGCCCCACATCAGGCTCCACGCTGTTGGTGTGGAGCTGGCTTGAGATTCTCTCTCTCCCTGTCTCTGCCCTGTCCTGCTCGCATGTGCTTTCTCTCTCTCCCTCTCAAAATAAATAAACTTAAAAAAAAAAACTTTAAAAAATATATATTAATCTAGGGGTCTGTGGATGGTTCGGTTGGTTAAGCATCCTACTCTTGATATCAGCTCAGGTCGTGATCTTGCAGTTGTGATCTCATGGTCATGAGATCGAGCTCTGCATTGGGCTCTGTGCTGAGCATGGAGCCTGCTTGCAATTTTCTCTCTCCCCACCCTCTCTCTGTCGCTCCCCTGCTCCCTCTCTCTCTCTCAAAATAAATAAATAAACATTAAAAAAATTAATCTATTCAAGTTTTCAGTTTTTTGTGCTCCTACCTGCCTCCCATTCGCTGGGAGAGAGCTATAACAATAGGCAATTTCCACACAGTTGAGGAGTACTAAAGAAGGTGGTTTGGCTGTTCTGGGTGCCTTACTGAGCCGAGTAAACTAGGTCAGGGTTGAGAACCACTGGAACCCCTCCAAACCTTAACATTTTTTTGAGAGAATCTCCTTGAGTTAACTTGATAAACTGAAATGATTTCTGCAGCAGGCTAAATCTGATTAACCATAGAACATTACTCATACTCCAGCTATCAGGCAAAAAGTCATGAGAAACAAAGGAACCAAGAGAGCTATATTAAAAAGGACCTAGAAAAACAACAATATACCTTTACCTAGATTTCAAATCAGGATTCAGAGTAGGAGGATATCTGAGATGATTTAGACTTGGCTTTTACATAATAAACAATTTAAGGAAACCTCACAATGACCAGTAAATGTGCAGAAAACAATCTCACTTGTCATCAGAGAGGCTCTGAGCATCCCATGAGAGATTTGTTGCCTAAACTTGACCCCACGAGTTTGCCTTTTGGGCTCATTTGAGGCCTGGGAGGTGCTGAGCCCAATGGACAGGGGTTAGAATTGCTTTGTTCCTGCTGTGCCTTGAACAATGGCCTGACCAGAAATCCATTCATGTACCTCATTCTAGGTCCCAGGGTTGCCTGGTCTGTGTAAGCTGTTCCAGTTGGGCCTCATCCCTCAGGGTTTCAGAGATGCTATCTGCTGGTTCTGCCATTATATGACATCTTGTTTCCCTAACACCCAAGTTCAGTAGCACCTTGGATATTCATAGCTTTAGGGAATTCCTGGAAAACTGGCAGAAAAAGGAGAGGAAATGATGTGCTACCTGCTGCTGTGGTTTGTAGGTTGGTGAGTGTGATGGTTAACTGTGTATCAGCTTGGTCAGGCCATGGTATTCAGATATTTGATTAAACATACGTGGACACTGCAGTGAAGGTATTTTAATTTATTTATTTAAATTAATTTATTTTTAAGAGTTTATTTGTTTTGACAGAGAGAGACAGAGAGAGACAGAGGATGAGCAGAGGAGGGTCAGAGAGCAAGGGAGAGAGAGAATCCAAAGTAGGCTCCATGAAGCAAGTGCCCATCTCAGGGCTTGATCTCATCAACCATGAGATTATGACCTGAGCAGAAATCAAGAGTCGGATGCTTAATCGGCAGAGTCACCCAGGCGCCTTGATAGATATTTACTAAGTAGGCTCCATGTCAAGTAAAGAGCCCAACATGGGGCTTGAACTCATGACCCTGAGATTAAGACCTGAGCTGAGATCAAGAGTCAGATGTTTAGTCAACTGAGCCACCTAGCCGCCCCATGAAAGATATTTGTTTAAGAAACAGCTTTTATTGCTGTTTTCAGAAAACATGATATATTTTACTTTACCACTTTAGAAAATACAGATAAAGACAATTAAAAAAAACGACCAAGTAGTCCTAACATCTAGAGATAACTAATGTTCATATTTTTTATATAAACTTCCAGCCCTTTATAGATATACAAATGCATATATATTTATATATGTATAAATTTTTTTAATTCTATACATAGTGAATTATGATCGCTATTAATATTTATAAATGTCTTTTGACATTACATTTATATATCTGCATCATCACTTAAATAGCTACATAATATTCTGTTAGATGGCTATTCCATAATTCATCTCCTACTGTTGGACAACAGGTTGTTTTTAATTTTTCTACTACAAAGAATAAAGAGATGAACATCTCTGTGTATGTATGTCAACACTTGTCCAATTATTTCATTAGGATATACCTGTGGAAGTGAGTTAAAGGCTCACTTTGAAGCTTTGGTGCCTATTGCCAAATAACTTACAGGAAGTCTGTGCCCACTTATAAACCTACCCATGTGTGTTTCACTGTCCATTTTCCACACTGTTGTCAGGATATTACTATTATTTTAGTATTTGCCAAGTAGAAAGCATTTAAAATTACTTTAAAAAATATTTATTTTGGGGAGAGATAGAGAGTGAAAGCGCGTGTGGGAGTATGAGTGGGGAAGGGGCAGAGAGTGAGGGAGACACAGAATCCGAAGCAGGCTCCAGACTCCGAGCTGTCAGCACAGAGCCCAACGTGGGGCTCAAACCCCCAACCTGGAGATCATGACCTGAGCTGAAGTCTGATGCTTAACTGTATGAGCCACCCAGATGTCCCTACTTTTCTTTTTTCTTTCTTCCTTTCCTTCTTTCTTTCTTTCTTTCTTTCTTTCTTTCTTTCTTTCTTTCTTCCTTTTTCTTTTTTTTTTTTTTTTTTTTGCTAGTAAGGTTGAACTTTTTTTCTTTAACAGCTTTGAGGGATAATATATACCATAAAATTCAACCAATGTAGGAGTATAATCCAATGATTTTAGAAATTATTGTGTAGCCATTACCACAATCTGCTTTGAGAACATTTCTAGGGGCGCATGGGTGGCTCAGTTGGTTTAGCGTCCAACTTCGGCTCAGGTCATGATCTCACAGTTTGTGTGTTCAAGGCCCACGTCGGGCTCTGTGCTGACAGCTCAGAGCCTGCAGCCTGCTTCAGATTCTGTCTTTCTCTCTCTCTGCCCCTCCCCTGCTCACACTCTGTCAATCTCTCTCTCAAAAAATAAATAAACATTAAAAACAATTTTTTTAAAAGAACATTTCTTTTTTTTTTTTTTGAGACCAATTAAAAAATTTATTCTGTTTCAGCTTTGAGATATAATTGACAAATTAAAATTGAACATATTTAGGGTTTAAAATGTGTTGATTTGACAGTCAGCATTGTGAAATGATTACCATAATCAAAGCGAATTCACATATACATAACTTCACATAGTTACTTTTTTTTTTTTTTTTTTAATTTACTTGTTTTTTATTAGAAATAGCCCTTCAAGGCGCCTGGGTGGCTCAGCTGGTTAAGCGTCCGACTTCAGCTCAGGTCATGATGTCACAGTTCGTGAGTTCGAGCCCCGTGTCAGGCTCTGTGCTGACAGCTCAGAGCCTGGAGCCTGCCTCAGTTTCTGTGTCTCCCTCTCTCTCTCTGCCCCTCCCCTGCTTGTGTTCTGTCTGTCTGTCTGTCTCTCTCTCTCAAAAATAAATAAACATTAAAAAAATTAAAAAAAAAAGAAATAGCCTTTCAATTATATTTTTGGAGAAAGTATTAATGCAGTCTAACACTATTACTTGACTCTTAATTTGATGTCCCCTTTTTCTTTTTTCTTTTCTTTTTTTAAATTTTTTTATTATTATTTTTTAAATATGAAATTGTCAAATTGGTTTCCATACAACACCCAGTGCTCATTCCAACAGGTGCCCTCCTCAATACCCATCACCCACCTTCCCCTCCCTTCCACCCCCCCACCAACCCTCAGTTTGTTCTCAGTTTTCAAGAGGCTAAAAGAACATTTTTATCATCCTAGAAAGTTCCGCCATACCTGTTTCTTAAAAAAAAAAATTTTTTTTAATGGTCATTTATTTTTGAAGGAGAGAGAGAGTGTGAGTGGGGGAGGGGCAGAGAGAGAGGGAGACACAGAATCCAAAGCAGGCTCCAGGCTCTAAGCAGGGCTAGAACTTATGAGCCTTGAGGTCACCACCTGAGCTGAAGCCTGATGCTTAACCGACTGAGCTCCCCAAGCGCCCCCCGCAACCCCATACTGTTTAAGGTTAATCCCGCCTCCACTCCCATTTCCAGGCAACCATTGTTTTGCTTTCTGTTCCTATAAAATGCCCTTTCTAGACATTTCACATACATGAAACCATACAATATTTTGTGTTTGGCAGCTGGCTTCTTTCATTTACACTATGTTTTTGAGATTATCCATTAGCATGGATCACTAGTTTGACCCTGAGCTTTTTTTCTTCATGTTTATTTGCAGTTTTTCTTCTGAGAACTGTCTGCTCCAAAGGCCCTTGTCCATTTTTCTATTGGAGCACTGAATGATTTTACAGAAGAACATAATCACTGTCATATTAAATACAGAATTCTGGCAGCACTGGGAAGACTGACTCTGCATTTCCAAATCTAGGACAATCAGTAAAAGTTTAGTGCATTGGATTAGGCATCATCTATACAAAAAAAAACTATGATATGGCACCAAGGAGTAATTTTTTTGAATTGTTTTAGTTTCCTGTACATAAGGAGTGTCATAAATTTCTAATTTATTTTCTAAAAAATGTTCAAGTTAATCTTTAAAAACTGATTTTACCTTAGTAGAAATATATCCTTTTTGGAACATGGTAGAGTAAATAAATAAATGTTGCTCTTGGTAGCATGTTTTCTTCATCGAGAGCCCTTAAAAAGTTCCTCTTCCTGGGCGGCTCAGTTGGTTAAGTGTCTGACTTTTCATTTCAGCTTAGGTCATCATCTCGTGTTTCGTGGGTTCAAGCCCCACATTGGGCTCTGCACTGTCAGAATGCTTGGGATTCTTTCTCCCTCTCTTTCTGCCCCTCCCCTGCTCTCTCTCTCTCAAAAACTAAATCAACTAAAAAAAAAAAAAAGTTCCTCATCCCTAAGATTCATTAAATAGCTATTGGACAATTAAACAGCATTCTCTGAACTCTTTATCTCTGCAAAAATTAAAAGCAACAACAATAACAACAACAAAAAATACCACTGCGAGACCCACCACCAAGTAAAAACTCTAAAACTTAAAAACGTCCTATTTTGAACCCAAGTTGACCATTAATGAATTTGTACCCCATGCTATTTTGCTAAATCCTGTTTGACTCAGAAATAAAAGCTCAGACTTGGTAGAAGTTAGAGTTCTTAAATGTAACAGAAACTCAGTTTCCCATATTGGAGTACATAAAACTTTTCTTCATTACACCTCCTTCAGCCTCCTAAATGCCCCACTCTTGGAGCAGTTGTGGATGATTTAACTAAAAGCTAAAGAAGCTAAAGTTACAGCTCACTTGCCCGGCTGCCTTCCTAATTTTGCATGTATCTCCTTAAAAATTTTCTGGACCCACAAAACCTGGGTCTGCCCCTATAATAAAAGATCTCACTCACCTGTTCCAAAAGTTGTTTGTGGCTTGCTCTTAACTTCATGGGTTGAATGTAGCTTGATTTCTGCAAGCCTTCTTTTGCATGATTTTTCCTAGACATCCTTTTAGAAAACATGTTATGCAGGGTGGCTGGGTGGCTCAGTAGTTTAGGCGACTCTTGATTTAGGCTCAGGTCATGATTTTGCGTTTCTTGGGTTCAAGTCCCAAGAGCATTGGGCTCTGCACTGGCAGTGTGGAGCCTGCTTGGGGTTCTGTTTCCCTCTCTCTCTCCCTCTCTCCCATCTTGCTATCTCTCTCAAAATAAATAAAAACAAACTTTTTTTAAAAAAAGGAAGAAAATAGGTTATGCAAATAATAAAATGACAATACAAATGATTTACCTGGAATGCTGTCACCTCAACAGGTCACCCATGTTCATTCTCCTCTGGCCCCTTCCAGTTTTTGTCCATATGTTTACATAATTTTATGTGATTATAATTATCCTAGGATCTTAAAAAGTTTTATCTTGATAAACATGCAACATAAAGTTACATTTATCGCACCTATCCTATACTCATCTCTTGAAAACGTGGATGATGTGGCTACATCACAGCATTCAGTGCAGACCGGGCAGCAGGAAAGGGTCAATGCCTGGCATTTCGGAGGGAAAATGACCAGATGCCTCATACACAGGAGGGTGGGCAACATGCTAAACTTCCAGGGCCACATCCAGTTTGTTCACTACTATATACTTTATGCTTAGCACAGGGTCTGGCATTCAGTCAAGTACTTAAACATTGACTGAGGGACTAATCCCGAATCTGACTGAACCAATTCAGATTTTTTTTTTTTTGAGGAGGGATGATGATAGAACAAAATTTTAGAAAATAGCAATTAACTTATTGTTGTCCATTAATGTTGAATCTGTCTCATTAATTAATTGAAGTGTATAGTAAGTGTCTGCTACGACCAAACATAATTGGATCAGTTGGGATCAAGAGAGGGCCAAAGGAGGAAATATGTGGAGATTTTGATATTCTTTTCAGTCCCAATCCCAATCGTAATCCTTACCTTATGGCCTGAGATGAATAAGGAGAATGGAGAAGTTTGCAATCTTTTAAAAAGACACCCTTATTTTCTCTTGCAGAAGAGTAAGAAAACATACAAAAATGACATTGGGGGAAAAAAAGAAATTTTACTTAGGAAAGGCAGAAAAATAGAGCTCTTCATTGCCCTTAAATGGTTTGGGAAGATTATGACACGGGGAGCTCTTTGCCAGAAACTGGGCTAAACTTACCTGAAGTGCCATGTTCTGTTTGTAATGTTCTGGTAGCAAGGGATCACAACACTTTATTGTTCAAAAGGGGTGATCATTTTAGGTTTTGGTTAGGTTTGTGCCCTAAGGAGGGCTCCTTGACACACGTCAAGTCACTTGAGAAATTTGACTCTGCAAAATATGGCACTCAAGCTTCTTTCTACCCTGGGGTCCGTGCTACTAGGCAATAACATTTCCTGGGAAATTCAATTACACAAAATCCTGGAGTTGTTTTTCTTCAAAATAATTTTGACTTAATTTCTTCTTTTATATAAAAAGACAACAAATTACATTTCAGAGAATACTGTTTAGGATATGAGGTTCCCGTCAGAGCTGTTTTGCAATACGTGTTTATATAATCTGAAGTGAAGTCGGCAGTCAACTGTGAAACTGGGGCCAGCCAGGCCGCCTTGTGCGCATTTCACTTTGGATCACAGACTAATGTAACAATCTATTGTTTAAGTGTCAACTAGATTTGGATTTTGTTTTTGACATTCAAATTGGGATAAGAAAACAAACTGCCACCACCAGATTCAAAAAGCAGTGCTTTCTAAAGGAAACATACAAAATAAATAAATAAATAAAATAAAATAAAGGAAACATACAGCATCAATGTTTTCTGCTTTTATCCAAAAACTCAAACATTTGACATTTTGAATCCTAATAGTTGGAGAGAAAATTTTATGGAATCTCTCTGTTCGTACTGCCTAATATGTTACTACTTATTTCTCCTATTAAACAATTGTGCTTTCCTGTCCCAAGATTCAAAGTAGTGAAAAATGTAGTGTTAAAAACGCAAAGAGAACAGTCAGGTGGCTTGGTCGGTTAAGTGTATGACTTCAGCTCAGGTCATGATCTCACAGTTCAGGAGTTTGAGGCCCCATTGGGCTCTCTGCTGTCACACAGGGCCTGCTTCAGATCTTCTGTCACCCTCTCTTTCTGCCCCTCCCCTGCTCATGTTCTCTCTCTCTCTCTCTCAAAAATAAATAAAACATTTAAAGAAGAATGCAAAGAGAACAATAATTAGTATACAGAAGCAGTTAAACACTTTTCATAAAACTTCTTAGAATAATATATTTAACTTTTATAACAATATAATATTTATAATAATACTATATCATTGCCAAAATAGAGGAGATTATATTTTACATGATCCCATGATGTATCAAAATACATCAAATATATAACATTTTGGACAGATATTAGGAGGAACCTGAAAACGGATTCTTGCTGCTTTACCCCACATTTTCTTTACCAGTCCTCTCTGAGAATCCCAGCTGGAAAGGGTTTTGTTTTTTCTAATGGTCCCTTGCCTTATAGTTAACTACTCACATAGTTCTTTACCAGATTAAAGTTCTTTTAGAATATGAATGAAATCTTATTCATCTTTGACTCCTCCAAAGCACTGAATGTGGTAGTTTACTCAATTATTTATGGAAACAAATAAGTAAAAATATAGATTGCAAAACATAATATAAGTAAAGTGACTGATTTCCTTTAACACAGTCCCTTTTTGTGGGTAAATTTATTCTTTACTGTAATACATTTTTTTGGGTGTGATGACGAAACTGATTTTGGATTACCCACAGATATCAAATGTCAAAGGACATTTCTTTGTTCTTTCTGGCCTAGTATGAGCATACCATATTTTCATCCAGAACTGTTCTAGCGATGACTTCTCTACACAAGCCTTTTTAAGTTTTATAATGTGCTTGGTTGTGTGCTAAATAAGCTAAATTCCAAGAAACTGAGGTTAACCACATCAGAGTAAAAAGTAACATAAGTTTAATTAGGAAACTTAAAAAGATGACAGTAGAGAAAGTATAAAATTAATTGTAATGTGATCTGAATGAATTCATATCTCATTGTTCTAATGTGTGAGCCAGGACATACACACTCACACAAACAACATTCTGGCCAAGCTAAATAACAAGCCAAAGGTGTCAGTTTCATGAAAAGAAATTTAAGAAGGCAAAGTTATCCAGCATAAGCTTCCTGTAGGATTTTAGAAGTTCTAAATTATCAAGTCTTTTAAAGAAAACAAAAAGCAAATATCCACACTGCTTTTTAATTTAGTAAATATTGCATTCATTGTCATATTCACTTTGATCATTACATGGACAAAAATATACCAAGTCATTTTTCCATGTGTTAAAATATTCAAGTACATTACTGAAAAGAGACAAAAGAAAATTCTGTCTCTGAAGTTTTCAAAGACAAGGGTGGTGACTAGGGATAAGAAGGGATTAAACGTGGGTCTCAAGTTGCTGTGTAGCTTTTGATTCCTATGTCTCTAACTGAAGAAGACTTCAAACTGAAGTGAAGAAGATTTCTGTGAAGAAATCACAAAGAGGCAGGAGATCCCAAGCATAGAGACACCTCCTCAATGTGAATATTCCACTCTAAGAGGTTAACATAGGGATACAGAAACTTAACGCAGAATCTTCTAATTAACCTGTCTTCAACCAGCAGTTTCTGCTAGCAAAAACTTTTCAGACTGCCTCCATCAACAAAAGTAATGGTAAGTTCAAAAGGCAATTACTGCATATTAATGTCTGTGGAGATGAAATCACATGTCTGATATTGGCTTTAAAATATTACAGTGGAAAAGGAAAAAAGGGGATAGATGAAGCAAATGCAGCATAAGTTTTATAATTAATATAGGGGATGGGGATGTGGCAGGATTATCTTACTGTTTTCTCTACTTTTGTGTATGCTTGAGAATTTTCATGAGACTTTTACATAAAAGAATTTTAAGAAATACAGCTCATCACAATACAGGTATGGGTCTATCGATGGGACAGTAAACTTTCATGAAAGAAAGTATTGCTGGTCTCAAATGTTGGGGTCCTTACTAGGCTTAAAAAAGATCATTTCGTCCATCTTTCAAAAACCATTTTACCTGTCTTTCTCAAAAGAAGGAAGTAACATAGATCTACACACTTTCCTGGAATGTGGGATATATATTAACAAAATGCACTTTTTAATGTTGGCCTAAAATTAGAGAAATCTAACTTTTGCATTTGAACATGAAGTCTGTTATTACATGGAAGACATGGGTTTGAATTCTGGTTTAGATTTTAGTTTGAATGAAAAAGAGGAGAGTGTTAATTTTAAGAATTCAGATTCCCTGGAGGAGTTAAGATGACAGAGAAGTAGGGGAACCAGGATTTTTCTTGGCCCTCAGACACAGCTGTATTGAGGTCAGATCACTTGGAACACCCAGGAAATCAATCTGCGGAGCAGCAGAAGGATCTCTACAGATGAAGGGAGACAGTTTGGCAGGACCAAGGGGTGTGTATGTGAATTGGCACAGATAAAATGGCATACCCACAGAGGGGAGAGAACACTTTCTGTGGAAAGACAAAAGGGAGAGAAAGAGAGAGGGATTGTGAAAGTCCGGCATCAGAGTTAGCACAAGAGGAAAACTTCCCTAAACTACAGACTGGGAAACTAAGTATGGACGATGTCAGGTTTTGTTTTGTGTGTGTGTGTGTGTGTGTGTGTGTGTGTGTGTGTGTGTGTTTGCAAACAGCCTTGGGAGCTGAAACTTGGAGGTTTTGGAGGTGTGTAACTCTCTCTCTAGAGTGGAGCTGTGGCACGTGCTCCTGCGGAGGAAGGAGCTGGCCCAGGAGTGCAGAGCATAGTGTAGCGATCTCAGGGGCACACTAGGAGAGAGAGACCCCTTCCTGGAGTACTTTGGGAAGAGGGGTTATGGCCTCCCCAAGGACAAAAGACTCTGCAGGTGCCAGCCAAAGGCCTTTCATCAGCAGGGTGGAGAGGCTTTATTCTGGAGGAGGGGAACAGATCGATGTGGTACAGAGTCCTTTAATACATTGGGTTTTGAATCCCAGCCAAGCACCAAGGGTAAGGCTCAGAACTGGGGCGCAGGGCAAGCTGACCACCCTCGCCATTCTGTGAAGGCTGCCTGAACAGCACAGGCTGAGATTCCCAGTCTGGGGAGGAGAAATTGGGGTGATGCCATTTTCCCCAAAACACTATTGGGGCTTCAGAGAGCAGCACAGTGGACCCCAGTGGAGGTGGGACCCACTTACACCAAACCCTGTCCCTCAGTGCCTGGCAACTGATTACTAGAGGAAGACTGACTGACCCAATGTAGCCAGATTCTATTCCAGACCAGTATAGCCACAAGCAACAACAGACAAAAATTGTTTTTCTTCTTTTTTCTTTCTTTCCTCCCTTTTTCTTTTGGAATCAGGCTCATAGTTTCTGATTTGTTTTTTGTCATTTCCTATGTGTGTGTGTGTGTGTGTGTTCTCTTCTACTTTTTTTTCTTCCTTTTCTTTCCTATCCCTTTCCTTGGAATGAGCCTTATAGTTTTTTGATTGTCTGTTTGGTTTTCTTTTCTCCCCTTTCCTTTTTCTCTTTTTATGAGATCAGGCTCCCCCCCTACCCCCACTATTTTTTTCCAGAGTCACTTCAACAAACAAATCAAAGCACACTTAGTTAAAGGTCTAAACACCACCACTGCAAGCAAGGAAGACCTCTGCAGACGACTGACCAGTGGGACACAGCAGCCAAAATACAGTAACAGAGTGCATGCAGCATGCAGCAGAAACACTTCCTGGAGTCCCAGGCCCTGGACAGTGTATGACCCCTTTTTAATACAGTAGTACTCTCAGATGCAGAACACATAACATGCTTTTAAAACACGCAAAAGATAGAAACTTAGCCAAAATAACAAAGATGGAGGAATTCTCCCTAAAATAAAGGTCAAGAAGAAATCACAGCCAGAGAACTGCTCAAAAGAGGTATAAATATTATATCTGAATAAGAATTTGAAATAACAGTCCTACGACTAATAGCTGGGCTTAAAAAAGCACAGAAGACACCAGAGAAATACTTGCTTCAGAGATCAAAGACCTAAGAACTTGTCAGGATGAATTTAAAAATGCTGTAACTGAGATGCAAAATAAACTAGATACAGTGACAACATAGAAGAAGCAGAGGCAAGAATAGGTGAAATAGAAGATAAAATTACAAAAAATAGAAGCTGAAAAAAAAATGGGAAAGGAAACTACTAGATCATGAGGGGAGAATGACAGAACTAAGTGATTCCATGAAATGAAGCAATGTCCCTATCATATGAGTTCCAGAAGAAGAACGAGAAAAGGGGACAGAAGGTTTATTTGAACAAATTATATCTGAGAACTTCCCTAATCTGGGGAAGGAAACAGGCATCAAAGTCCAAAGGGACAGAGAACTCCCTTTAAAATCAACAAAAACACAACATAGCGTAGTGAAACTTGCAAAATACAAAGATAAAGAGAGAATTCTGAAAGCAGTGAGGGTCAAAAGGTCCTTAACCAAAAGGGTAGACATGTAAGGTTAGCAGCAGACCTGTCCACTGAAACCTGACTGGCCAGAAGGGAGTGGCAGGAAATATTCAATGTGCTGAATAGGAAAAATATGCAGCCAAGAATCCTTTATCCAGAGAGGCTGGTATTCAGAATAGAAGGAGAGATAAAGACTTTCATAGACAAACACAAACTAAAGGAGTTTGTAACGTCTAAGCCAGCCCTGCAAGAAATTCTAAGGGGGACTCTCGGAGTGGAAAGCAGCAAAGACTACAAGGACCAATAACATCATCAGAAACACAAAATCTTCAGATAACACAATGGCACTAACTTCGTATCTTTCAATAATCACTCTGAATGTAAATGGACTAAATGTTCCAATCAAAAGACATAGGGTATCAGAATAGATAAAAATATAAATCCATCAAAATGCTGCTTACAAAAAACTCATTTTAGACCTGAGGACACCTGCAGATTGAAAATGAAGGGACAGAGAACCATCTATCATGCTAATGGTTGCCAAAGAAAGCCAGAGTAGCCATACTTACATTAGACAAACTAGACTTTAAATTAAAAGCTGTAACAAGAGATGAAGAAGGGCATTATATCATAATTAAGAGGTCTATCCATCAAGAAGAGCTTAACAATTGCAAATATTTATGCCCTCAACTTGGAAGCACCCACATATATAAATCAATTAGTCGCAAACATAAGTAAACTTAAGGATAATAATACCATTATTGTAGGAGACTTTAGTATCCCACTTACAACAATGGACAGATCATCTAAGCAGAAAATCAACAAGGAAACAACATCTCTCAAAGACAAACTGGAATAGATGGACTTAACAGATACATTCAGAACATTTCATACAGAATATACATTCTTCTCAAATACACATGGGACACTCTCCAGAATAAATCACATATTGGGTCACAAATCAGCCCTTAATAGCTACAAAAAGATTGAGATCATACCACACATATTTTTAGATCACAACACTATGAAACTTGAAATCAACCACAAGAAAAAATTTGGAAAGCCCTCAAATACATGGAGGTTAAAGAATATCCTACTAAAGAATGAATGAGTTAACCAGGAAATTAAAGAAGAAATTAATGGAAGCAAATGAAAATAAAAAGACAAAAGTCCAGACCCTTTGGGATGCAGCAAATGTGATCCTAAGAGGAAAATACATTGCAATTCAGACCTATCTTAAGAAAGTAAGAAAGGTTCCAAATACACAATCTAACTTTATACCTAAAGAAGCTAGAAAATGAGCAGCAAATAAGCCAGTAGAAGAAGGGAAATAATAAAGATTAAAGCAGAAATAAATGATATAGAATCCAAAAACTAACAAACAAACCAATAGAATAGACCAATGAATCTAAGAGCTGGTTTTTTGAAAGAATAAACAAAATTGATAAACCCCGGGCCACACTTCTCAAAAAGAAAAAAGGGAGGACCAAAATAGATAAAATCATAAATGAAAGAGGAGAGATCACAACAATTACCATACAAATACAAACAATTACAAGAGAATACTATGAAAAATTATATGCCAACAAACTGGACAATCTGGAAAAAATGGACAAATTCCTAGACACTCACACACTACTAAAACTTAAACAGAAAGAAAGAAAATTTGAGGGGTGCCTGGGTGACTCAGTGAGTTGGGCATCCGACTTCAGCTCAGGTCATGATCTTGCAGTTCATGGGTCCGAGCCCCACGTCGGGCTCTGTGCTGACAACTCCGAGCCTGGAGCCTGCTTCAAATTCTGTGTCTTCTTCTCTCTCTGCCCCTCCCCCACTCATGCTGTGTCTCTCTTTCTCTCTCAAAAATAAAACAAACATTAAAAAAAAAAAAGAAAGAAGAAAATTTAAACAAGCCCATAACCAGCAAAGAAATTGAATCAGTTATCAAAAAATCTCCCCACGAGTAAGAGTCCTGGGCCAGATAGCTTCCCAGGGGAATTCTACCAGACATTTAAAGATGAGTTAAATACCTATTTTCCTCAAACGTTTCCAAAAAAATAGAAATGGAAGGAAAACTTCCAAACTCATTCTCTGAAGCCAGCATTACCTTGATTCCAAAACTAGACAAAGACCCCATTAAAAAGGAGAATTATAGGCTAAGATCCCTGATGAACATGGATGCAAAACTTCTCAACAAGATACTAGCAAATCGAATTCAACAGCATATGAAAAGAATTATTCACCATTATCAAGTGGGATTTACTACTGGGCTGTGGGGCTGGTTCAACATTTGCAAATCAATAAACATGATACACCACATTAACAAAAGAAAGGATAAGAACCATAAGATCCTGTCAATAGATGCAGAAAAAACATCTGACAAAATACAACATCCTTTCTTGATAAAAATCCTCAAGAAAGTAGGAATACAAGGAACATACCTCAAGATCATATAGGCCATATACGAAAGATCCACTGCTAATATCATCCTCAGCAGGGAAAAACTGAGACCTTTTCCCCTATGGTCAGGAACATGACAGGGATGTCCACTCTCACCACTGTTATTCAACATAGTGTTGGAAGTCCTAGCCTTAGTAATCAGACAACAAAAAGAAGTAAAAGGCCTCTAAATTGGCAAGGAAGATGTCAAACTTTCATTCTTCGGAGATGACACGATACTCTACATGGAACATCTGAAAGACTCCACAAAAAAACTGCCAGAGTTTATATATGAATCCAGCAAAGTTGCAGGATATAAAATCAATATACAGAAGTCAGTTGCATTTCTATACAACAATAATGGAGCAGAAGAGATATCAAGGAATCAATCCCATTTACAATTGCACCAAAACTCATAAGAAACCTAGGAAAAAACCCAGGTAAAAAGAGGTAAAAGATCTGTATGCTGAAAACTATAGAAAGCTTATGAAAGAAGTTGAAGAAGACACAAAGATATGGAAAAAAATTCCATGCTCATGAATTGGAAGACTATTGTTAAAATGTTGACACTACCTACAGCAATCTACACATTCAATGCAATCCCTATCAAAATAACACCAGCATTCTTCACAGAGCTAGAAAAACAATCCTAACATTTGTATGGAACCAGAAAAGACCCTGAATAGCCAAAGTCATGTTGAAAAAGAAAACCAAACCTGGAGGCATAATTCCAGACTTTAAGCTGTATTACAAAGCTGAAATCATCAAGACAGTATGGTATTGGCACAAAAACAGACACATAAATCAATGGAACACAATACAGAACCCAGAAATGGACCCACAAAGATATGGCCAACTAGTCTTTGACAAAGCAGGAAAGAGTATCCAATGGAAAAAAGACAGTCTCTTCAGCAAATGGTGCTGGGAGAACTGGACAGCGACATGCAGAAGAGTGAAACTGGACCACTTTCTTACACCATACAAAAAACAATTCAAAATGCAAGACCTAAATGTGAGATAGGAAACTATCAAAATCCTACAGGAGAAAACAGGCAGCAACCTCTTTGACCTAGGCTGCAGCAACTTCTTGACATGTCTCCAGCAGTGAGGGAAACAAAAGCAAAAATGAGTTATTGGGACCTCATAAAGATAAAAAGCCTCTGTACAGCAAAGGAAACAATCAACAAAACTAAAAGGCACCGACAGAAGGGAAGATATTTGCAAATGACATCTTGAATAAAGGATTAGTATCTGAAATCTATAAAGAACTTACCAACCTCAACACCCAAAAAAAAAAAAAAAAAAAAAAAACCACCCCAGCAAAAAAAAAAAAAAAAAAAAAAAATACTCCAGTGAAGAAATGGGCAGAAGACATGAATAGGCACTTTTCCAAAGAAGATATCCAAATGGCTAACAGACACAGGAAAAGATATCCAACATCACTCATCATCAGGGAAATACAAATCAAAACCACAAAGAGATACCACCTTACACCAGTCAGTGTGACTAAAATTAACAACTCAGGACACAACAGATGTTGGTGAGGATGTGGAGAAAAGGGAAACTCTGGCACTGTTGGTGGGAATGCAAACCTGTGCAGCCACTCTGGAAAACAGTATGGAGTTTCCTCAAAAAATTAAAAATAGAACTACCCTATGATCCATCAATTGCACTACAAGATATTTATCCAAAGGATACAAAAATGCTGATTTGAAGGAGCACATGTGCCCCAATGTTTACAGCAGCACTATCAATAGCCAAACTATGGAAACAGCCCAAATGTCCATTGACTGATGAATAGGGGAAGATGATGTGGTACCTATATACAATGGAATACTACTCGGCCATGAAAAAGAATGAGATCTTTCCATTTGCAACAACATGGATGGAACTAGATTATATTTTGCTAAGCGAAATAAGTCAGTCAGGGAAAGACAGATAACATATGATTCACTCCTATGTGAAATTTGAGAAACACAACAGATGAACATAGGGGAAGGGAAGAAAAAATAAGATAGAAACAGAGAGGGAGGCAAACCATAAGAGACTCCTGAATACAGAGAACAAACTGAGGGTGGCTGGAGGGGAGGTGGGTGGGAGGATGGGTTGAATGGGTGATGGGCATTAAGGAGGGCGTTGTGGGGATGGGCAGTGAGTGTCATATGTAAGAGATGAATTACTGGGCCCTGCTCCTGAAGACAAGACTACACTGTATGTTAACTAATTGAATTTTAAAAAAAGGAGGGGGCACCTGGGCAGCTCAGTGAGTTGAGCATTCGACTTTGGCTCAGGTCTGATCTCACCCTTTGTGAGTTTGAGCCCTGCATTGGGCTCTGTGCTGACAGATCAGAGCCAGGAACCCACTTCAGATTCTGTGTCCTCCTATCTCTCTGACCCTTCCCCATTCACGCTCTGTGTCTCTTTTTCTCAAAAAATAAATAAACATTAAAAATTTTTTTTTAAAAATTCGGACTCCCTAATCCTTTTCTCAGATTCAGGGATTTAACCTCTTCTCTGCCATTTAAGAAGTAAGCGGTGGAGTGGTTGGGGAACCAGTTCTTGGAAGTCTTATCTCAAACAGAATTAATTGTTTCCTGGATTAATCCCCAACACACTAGGAAGGAAGCCTCACTTTTCCAGTCCCTTCTCCATTTCCTTTCTCTCTTATAAGGACTCATGCACCTGACATTCTTTGCCAGGTTTCCTATATTCTTCCCCATTGGTCCTGTCATGACATCCTATGCAATGCTCAGAAATCTAAAAAGTAAGAGTCCTCTTGGGTTGATGGAGACAACCATACTGGTTCCTATGCAAAATGTGGCTGGGGGAACTAGAATTCTGACCTAAGTCACTGGTACTAGATTAGAAACAAAAGGAGTCAGACAGCAATAAACTCTCCCAGTTCTTTTATTTTGTGTAAATTTCATGACCACAAAGCCTATACTGACATTCTTTCTCTCTTTTAAACAGAGATTAAGGATGCAGTTAAGAGTTCACTCTATTAACACTGATGCCATGGAAATTTCTTTTAAAAATGAGGTATTTGGTTTACTGTCCCAAACAGTAAATGTTTGGACAAACTGCAGAAATGATCTAGCAAGTAATAAAATGAAAGTGAATACATTCAAACATAAAACAGAAATAGCATCTGGCAATAGTTGCTGTGACACCCTGAGAATCTTTACTGTAGTCAAAATAAACTTATGCACCTTAAAACTGTAAAAGCAAAAACCAGCGTGATTTTTCCTAAGGGCTTACGCTTCTACTCAGAAAAGACAGTGAGAATGAGGAGGTGGTGAATATGAAAAGAGATAAAGATCATTGCCCCCTTTTCCACTCTAATCAAAATTACTTATTAATGGACCTCCATTTCCTTTTTTTTTCCCCCAAATTATCTTAGGAAAACATTTAGAATTACAGCAATAACATCATTTACAAGTGAATTTATGTGGAATTGTTGTCAAAGTTGAAAATACCACAAAAGATCTTGAGAAAACATTGAGTATTTCACATAAAAAACTGAACAATCAAATTAGCCAGGCCCAAAATGATGATGAAAACGTGAAAGATTAATTTCGGCCATGTCAGACGGTCTTCTTGGTGGAGGGAAATTATATAGGTGAGAGATGGGTATATGAATACAAAGGCCAGGCCGCATGCTGCTCCTGAATACCTGTGAAATAAAAACTTTTTGGATTAATATTAATCTTGCATTTTGTTTTTGCTGATTTACAATTAAGGTAAATATAGTACCATTTAAACCCTCTTTAGTCTAATAAGGGAACAAAATTATTTTTGATTCAAGTGTTGTAGACATAATGCATGTCAGTTGAAAACATTTTACTTGCTAAGCTAATATAAAATATTATTTCCTGTTCATCTTTATAGCATCTGCTTGACAGAGTTTTTTATGCATCTCTCCAATCTCCATAGTTCTTCTATGTCTCCATGTTTGTGGCTGCTTCCTCAGAAACATCTGGAGACAGGCTTCCTATCTTTGATCTTTTATAAACTAATTATGCATTCTGAGTCTTTGAAGGACTGCTAGCATCTGCTTGAGAAGGAGAACAGATGAGTATCTCTGTGGTGTTCAGCATAATTATCAAAGATAGTAACAAAAATACCTCAACAAAAGACTGTCAGATCCGCACTTTCTTCTTCTTTACCCTATCCTTAGCTTAACAGAAACTTGAAAATCCATTATATTCAATAAGCATCAGGCCAATGCTCTCTCCTGATTCTTGCTACTTTCTTAGGTAAGGGTCTTCAAAAAAGTGACTCAGCCCTGCTTTCTATAGTCAAGGAAGAGAAATCAGCCCAGTATTCCATGAGAATGTGAGGTCACAACTTCACTCCCCATCTATTCAACCCATCACAACATTTTTAGAGAAAATATATTAAGTAAAGAGCCATATGGGATCTAAACTCCCATCTCAACTCTTACTCTCTGACTGCAACTCACAGTGAAACACGTTCTTGATAGAAATGGATTTAAAAACTTAGAACACAGCCTTAACATACTAGAGATCTTCAGGTACTCCAAGAAGTTATAGATTTTATATAAAAAATTTTTTATCTTGTATAAAGAGAAAAAGGTATAAAAGAAAAAGAGAAGGGGAAAGATGCCCAAGGGATAATGGGGCTTCTAGAATCAGGAAGAAGCAGTGATGGAAGATAATGAGCACTTTGACAGCAGAGAACTACATTTGAATGTTACCAGTTTTAAATACAATAATTTCATATAATTAAATTAACAACAACAATGACAATATCAACAGGAAAACCATAAAAATAAAGGCCAATATATGAAGGGACAGAGTTTCCTTATAGGCTGTACCTTATGATTCCTCCTATGTTTGGGTAGAAACAGGCCATGATTACTCCAGCTCCCACAATAATTAGATTAAGAATCAGCACGTGGAAAATGCTAGAAGTTGAGGAGTTTGGAAGAAAAGATAAAAATAAAAACAGGCAAATTATAACCATTAATATGAGAATAAAATTCATTACTAATATTTTTAAAATGAAAATGTCTTAAACTTGACAATAAAATTGCAGCAAAAATTGAAGGCAATGATAGTACTCAATGATAGTGACGGGACAGTGACCTTGGTCCTTTTGTGTAAATATATGAATAGGCTAAGATTTGCCAGAACAAACTAGTGTGTATCAGAGTTCACACCCTTTGGTCTATAATTGCATTTGGAATTTCTTAATAAACAAAAATATGAAAAAGCCATTAACTTCAAGATATTTGTGGCAAAACCAGAAGTATCCTAGATATACAGCAAGGTAATAATTTAACTGATGGGATATATTAAAAAGTATTCAAAATAACTTATCATTGTTACCTAGATGGTAAAAAGTCATCTAGACAACTTGGAAAAAAGCTAGCTAGATTTTTACTACAGAAAATCTGAAAACATTTGAAAAGATATCAGAAGGAAATATACTAAAAAGGCAGTAATAATTGTGTTATGATTTGGGATTTGGAGTAATTTTGCCCCTTTTCTGTATTTAACAAACTTTCTATGTGTTTTTCTGTAAAGTATTTATTTACTTTAAGGGAAAAGGCAAAATGGGCAGGTTTTCATCCTTCAGGTTCAGTCACTTAAAGATATTCAGTGAATAGAAAATAATGAATAGAAAAATAATGTAGGGGTGCCTGGATGGCCCAGTTGGTTAAGCATCCAACTCTTGATTTTGGCTCAGGTGATGATCTCACAGTTCTTGAGTTCAAGCCCCACATCAGGTTTGTGCTAACAGCGTGGAGCCTGCTTGGGATTCTCTCTCTCCCTTTTTCTCTGTCCCTCCCATGCATGTGCTCTTTCTCACTCTCTCTCAAAATAAATAAATAAAGAAAAAGAAAAAGAAAAAGAATGGACATAAAATTTGATGCTCAAGAAATAACTCCATTTCCCAAAAAGTTGATTCTTAAAAGCCAAATTTATACCTTAAAGCAACCTTGTGAGCCCAGGTTATCAGAAGGTAATTAAAACCCAATAAAGATTATAGAGAATAAGGAAAAATATTTATACAAATAAGCAGTTAGTCCTACATCCTCATGAATTACAAAGATATTCAGGCTTCCAGATCTTATTATTTATCTAGAAACTCCAACTTTAAAAATTGCTCCAGAGCTTTGAGACAATGGCTCTTTTGTTATTTCTGTGTTATAATAGGAAATAACGTTGTGTATTTTCCAAAGAAGTGGTTCTGAGTGTAACCACAAACCCCAGGGAAGTTCCCAATACCTTTTCAGGAAGTCACTGAGGTAAAAATTAATTTCAAATCATAAAAGGCATTACTTGCTTTGCAAAAGCAATTGTAGGTAAAACTGCTGGTCCCTTAGCATGGATAGACAGTTGCACCATTTTGTATTCTATATTGTATGCTTTATTGCAAAACACTCTCAAGCAAATCCTTCATAAAAAAGTAAAAGTTATTAGTTTTATTAACTTTCATGTTTTCGACACACACCTTTTTGCTATTCTGTGTGATTAAACAGGAAGTACATAATACAGCTTATCTGCTGCACGGTGAGGTATATTGGTTGTCTTGAGGAAAAGTACTTGTGCAACTGAGCTGGAGAGCAACCTAGCCGTTTTTTCCAAGGAATGCTATTTTTATTTGAAAGGCAGACAAACTGTGGTTCTTCAGACTCGGATATTAGACAGACATTTTCTTTTTCTTTTTTTTAAATTTTTTTTTTTTGACGTTTATTTATTTTTGAGACAGAGAGAGACAGAGCATGAATGGGGGAGGGTCAGAGAGAGAGGGAGACACAGAATCAGAAACAGGCTCCAGGCTCTGAGCGGTCAGCACAGAGCCTGACGCAGGGCTCGAACTCACGGACTGCGAGATCATGACCTGAGCCGAAGTCGGCCGCTTAACCAACTGAGCCACCCAGGCGCCCCGACGGACATTTTCTTAAAAATGAAAGCTTATGATCTTGTCACTTCAAGGAAAACATGTGTATGTGTTGTCAATGATAAAATTTGAGCTTTCAAGTAAAAATTAGAATTTTGGACAGCTTGTACTTGCCACCCTCAGTTTGACAGTTTTTCAATATTTAAAGAGGTTTATAATGAAATTGGTGGCAATATTACGAAAGTGGGTTTTGATATTATAAGGAAGTGTGTCAACATTTGGAAGATCTGCAGAAATCAGTGAAATGATATTTTCCAGGTGACTAAACATGATGTTACAAAAACATCACGGGTAAAGGATCCAAAGTGTAAGACAGACCAATGGGTTTTAATATAACTGAATTTCTGATTTGACTAACTTATAGGAAACTACCACTTGTTAAAATTTGGCAAAGTATCAAAGAAGAATATCCACAATAGTCTGAAAAGGCTATTAAAAGATTGCTTTTCCAACAACATGTCTATGTGAGGCTAGATTTTCTTCATAGATTTTAATGAAAACAACATATTTTAACAGACTGAATGCAGAAGGTAGGAGAATCCAATTATCTTCTAGCAAATCAGAGTTTTGAAAATGTGGGGTGTCTTCCTGGCTTAGTTGGAAGAGCACGTGACTCTTGGTCTCAGGCTTGTGAATTCAAGCCGCATGTGGGGTGTAGAAATTACTTAAATAAATAAAACTTTAAAAAGTTTGGAAAATGTAAAATAAAAGTTTTTTGGGAAACAATTATTTTTCATAAATATGTTATTTTAAAACAAGTAATAGTTTTATATTATTGCTTTTTAAAAATATTTTATTTAATGCTTATTTACTTTTGGGGGGTGTAGAGGTAGAGAGAGGGAGACACAGAATCTGAAGCAGGCTCCAGGATCTGAGCTGTCAGCACAGAGCCCGACATGGGGCTCAAATTCACGGAGAATGAGATCATAACCTGAGCCGAAGCTGGATGCTCAACCGACTGAATCACCCAGGCACCCTACTAATGTTTTTTGAATAAATTCATTAATATTTAAAAATTTTTCAGTTTTAATTTTTCATATGTTAAATATTGATAGATATAACTCACAAAAGGTAAATAAAGTTCCTGGGGGTTCTCAATAAACTTTAAGAGTATAAAGGAGGTACTGAGCTCAAAAAAGTATGCTCTGAATCATGCAGTCTGTAGAGGACTTGTAACTGCAGGATAAATGGTAGTGTGTTCCTGGTGGTAGAGAAAGAAATGCAATGTGAACATGAAAGGGAAATTTCAGACTATTTCCAAGAAGAAAAAACATTCTAATAGCCACCATTATGTAAAATAACGGCAGAAAACAGGAATAATTCATTTACCTAGAATTTTTTTCATCTATGTCTTCATTGTATTTATTTTATTCTGGTGAATGTAAATACAACACAGGGTATAAACACAATAGGAGTCTTGTATGTACTGAAATCCAAGATGAGCAATGTTAGAACTGTAGCTGTTGCTACTATCAATGCTAGAGACCTGGTACCTCTGGACTTTTGCTTTCATAGATTTTTTATTTTTAAACAAACATATTTATATTAATTATTTAGTGAATGAGGGAAAATACTGCATTAGTTCACTTTGGAGAAGAACTGATGAAGACTTGTTTTAGCTGGTTACTGTAAATGTAATTACAAAATTTTTTGTATGAAAGTTTTCTTCATTTAAGACCATTTATTTCAAGTAAAATAGGTTAGGACTAGGTACTTTTTTTTTTTTCAACGTTTTTTTTTTATTTATTTTTGGGACAGAGAGAGACAGAGCATGAACGGGGGAGGGGCAGAGAGAGAGGGAGACACAGAATCGGAAACAGGCTCCAGGCTCCGAGCCATTACCCCAGAGCCTGACGCGGGGCTCGAACTCACGGACCGCGAGATCGTGACCTGGCTGAAGTCGGACGCTTAACCGACTGCGCCACCCAGGCGCCCCATGACTAGGTACTTTTTAAGAGGATGAATCTATACTAAAACTTAATGTTAGCAGGACTTAACCAGGAATCCAGCATGAAGTTCTAGGGAAACACTGAAGCAGTTTATGAAAATTTCTCTTGGATGAGGGTGATTAGCTTTGAACAGATTTTCAAAAGGACTCAAAACTGCTCTATCACCAATAAGAGACTGAAAACTATAGCAGTAGTTACAGAAACAAATAGGAATTTAAACTTGTTATATATCTCACCTTCAATTCTAAACAATTATGATTTATGTAAAAATGCATGAATGTTTGGGGCACCTGGTGGCTCAGTCGTTTGAGCATCCGACTTTAGCTCAGGTCACGATCTCACGGTTCATGCATGAGTTTGAGCCCTGTGTCGGGTTCTGTGCTAACATCTCAGGGCCTGGAGGCTGCTTCGTATTCTGTGTCTCCCTCTCTCTCTGCCCCTCCCTGGCTCATGCTCCATCTCTCTCTCTCTGTCTCAAGAATAAACATTAAAAAAATTTTTTTAATGCATGAATGTTAATAAATATATGAGTAAATATTAATAATCAATAACTAAAATAAAAGAGTTGCTTCTCATTAGCCATACATTGCCAATACAGGTACTATATACTATTAACTTCCTGGCAATGTGTAAATAAATTGGCAGCTAAAACGTAAGATAAACATAACTGATATCAGAGCTAATATAACTAAACTAGAGGGGATTATCTTTATTTATTTATTTATTAAAAAAATTTTTTTTGATGTTTATTTATTTTTGAGAGAGAGAGACAGAGTGTGAGTGGGGGAAGGGCAGAGAGAGAGAGAGGGAGACATAGAATCAGAAGCAGGCTCCAGGCTCCGAGCTGTCAGCACAGAGCCTGATGTGGGGCTCGAGCCTTGAGATCATGACCTGAGCTGAAGTCAGATGCTTAACTGACTGAGCCAGCCACCCAGGCGCCCCGAGGGGATTATCTTTAAATCAATCTGGGCAAGGAAGTAGCTTCTAATTTTAAAGCTCTTCAGGGAAAAGAACACC
>NW_026058260.1:0-46398 GCF_023721935.1 Panthera uncia
TTTCTTTCTTTCTTTCTTTCTTTCTTTCTTTCTTTCTTTCTTTCTTTTTACATTTTCTTTAAGGAGGGGGGTGTGCCTGGCTGGTTCAGATGGTACAGCATGTGACTCTTGATCTCAGGACCGTGAGTTCAAGCCCCACATTGGGCATGGAGTCTACTTAAAAAAATAAAATTTTATTTTAATTCTAGTATAGTTAACATACAGCGTTATATTAGTTTCAGGTGTACAATATAGGGATTCAGTAATTCTATACATCATTCGGTGCTGATCATGATGAGTATACTCTTCATCTCCTTCACCTATTTCACCCATCCACCTACCCACCTCCCCTCTGGTAACTATCAGTTTGTTCTCTATAGTTAAGAGTATGTTTTTTGGTTTGTCTGTTTTTTCCTTTGTTCATTTGTTTTATTTCTTAAATTACACATATGAATGAAATCATGTGGTATTTGTCTTTCTCTGACTGACTTAGTCAGCATTACACTCTCTAGATCCATCCATGTTGTTGCAAATGGCAAGATTTCATTCCTTTTCTTTTTTTAATGTTTATTTATTCTTGAGACAGAGACAGAGCGTGAACAGGGGAGGGGCAGAGAGAGAGGGAGACACAGAATCTGAAACAGGCTCCAGGCTCTGAACTGTCAGCACAGAGCCTGATGCAGGGCTCGAATCCATGAACTGTGAGATCATGACTTGAGCCGAAGTTGGACGCTTAACCAACTAAGCCACCCAGGCACCCCAAGATTTCATTCCTTTTTATGGAGGAATAATATTCCATTATCTAATAATATTCTAATATATATCTCTATCTATCTATATATCTCACATCTTCTTTATCCATTCATCTATCGATGAACACTTGGGCTGCTTCCATAATTTGGCTATTGCAAATAATACTGCAATAAACATAAGGGTGCATATGTCTTCCTGAGTTAGTGTTTTCATATTCTTAAAAAAATATATTTATTATTGAGAGAGAAAGACAGAGACAGCATAAGTGGAGGAGGGTCAGAGAGAGAGGGAGACACAGAATCCAAAGTAGTCTTTAGGCTCTGAGCTGTCAGCACAGACCCCAAGCGGGGCTTGAACCCACTAACTGAGAGATCATTACCTGAGCCAAAGTCGGACGCTTAACTGACTGAGCCACTCAGGCACCCCAGTGTTTACACATTTTGGGGGTAAATACCCAATAGTGAAATTGTTGGATCATGTGGTAATTCTATTATTAATTTTTTGAAGAAACTCCATACTGTTTTCCACAGAGGATGCGGTAGTTTACATTCCCACCAACAATGCAAGAGGATTCCTTTTTCTCCACATCCTCACCAACACCTGTTGTTTCTTGTGTTATTGATTTTAGCCATTCTGACAAGTGTGAGGTGATATCTCATTGTGGTTTTGATTTGCATTTCCCTGGTGATGAGTGATACTAAGCATCTTTTCATGTATCTGCTGGCCATCTGTAGATCTTCTTTGGAGAAATGTCTGTTAATGTCTTCTGCACATTTTTTTTAAGTTTTTTTTTTTTTTTAGAGAGAGAGAGAGAGAGCATGCAAGTGGGGAGGGGCAGAGAGAGAAGGGAACAGAGGATGTGAAGCGGGCTCTGTGCAGACAGTACAGAGCCTGATATGGGGCTCTAACTCACAAACCATGAGATCATGACCTGATCTGAAGGCAGACACTTAACTGATGGAGTTACCCATGCACCCCTGAACATTTTTAAATTGGATTATTTATTATATGTTTTTTAGGTGTTGTGTTGTATAAGTTCTTTATATATTTTGGATACTAACCCAAAATTAGAGGGGTTAGTATCCAAAATATATATCAGATATCAGAGATATCTTTTGCAAATATCTTCTCCCATTCAGTGGGTTGTCTTTTAGTTTTGTTGATTGTTTCCTTTGCTGTGCAGAAGATTTTTTTTTTTTTTGGTATATTCCTAATAGCTCATTTCTGCTTTTGTTTCCCTTGCCTCAAGAAGACATATCTAGAAAAATGTTTTTTTTTTTTGCAGAATGGGGTTGATTTTCCAAAGTGCAGTGATGCAGTTCCCCTCTGCTCCCCATCCCTACCATACCCTATTCGGGCTGGATTCATGAGAAGAAAATTATTCCGTAATTCTACACAGCACATGTTGAAGACATGGGCACTTATGGAAACAGCACGGCCGCAGGAAATGCAGACGCCACCTGCAGTGTCTAAGAGGAAGCAAAGCACAAAGGCACTGGAGCCAACAGGCAACCAAGTCTGTCACGATGGATTACAAGGTGCAGACCTCCCGCCAGAAGGAGGCGCTCTGGGACATGACCTGTTGCTGCCTATACCCTGGTCCCTTGAACCTTGAAGATGGGCTGTGCTGATGAAAAAGGGAGGGACTTATTAGTTTTCTTTTCCATTCATGCTTGTTTTGAAAACATTACATGCCTTGCAGATTACATGATAATTATACTTAAGGGCTGCCAAGCGCTTCAGGAATAATTATCATATGATTTGCAGGTTTTAGAGCTCATAAAAAGAAAAAAAAAATGACCATTTTTTTTTGGTCATTTGACCAAAAATGACCATTGACAGAGAAATTATTCCCTGTACTTTCTTCTAGGATTTTTATGGTTTCAGGTCTCATATTTAGGTCCTTAATCCACTTTGAGTTTATTCTTGTGTATAGTGTAAAGAAGTGGTTCAGTTTCATTCTTTTGCATGTAGCTGTCCAGTTTTCCCAATACCATTTGTTGAAGAGGCTGTCTTTTTCCCAAAGCATATTCTTGCCTCCTTTGTCAAAGATTAGTTGATGATATAATCCCAGGTTTGTTTCTGGCCTCTCTATTCTGTTGCATTGATCTATTTTTGTGCCAGTACCCTCCTGTTTCAATTTCTATACCTTTGTAGTGTATCTTGATATCTGGGATTGTTATACCTCCAGTTTTGCTCTTCTTTTTCAAGATTGCTTTGGATATTCAGGGTCTTTTGTTGTTGCATACAAATTTTAGGATTGTTTGTTCTAGTTCTGTGAAAAATGCTGTTGGTATTTTGATAGAGATTGCATTAAATGGATTGATAGGGACTGCATCTATCCTGTAAACTGTTTTGGGTAGTATGGACAACTTAACAATATTTGTTCTTTCAATCCATGAGCATGGAATATCTTTCTATTTGTTTCTGTCATCTTAAGTTTCTTTTATCAGTATTTCATAGTTTTCAGAGTATAGGTCTTCCAACTCCTTGGTTAAGTTTAATTCTAGATATTTTATTATTTTTGGTGCTATTGTAAATGGGATTGTTTTTTTAATTTCAATTTCTGCTACTTCATTATTAATGCATTGAAATACAACATATTTCTGTATATTGATTTTGTATCCTGAGACCTTACTGAGTTAATTTATCAGTTCTAGTAGTTTTTTGGTGGTGTTTGTAGAGATTTCTATATATAGTATCATTTCATTGGCAAATAGCAAAATTTTTACTTTTTCCTTACCAATTTGGATGGCTTTTATTTTTTTGTTGTTGTTGTCTGATTGCCATGGCTAGGACTTCCAGTAATATGTTGAATAAAGTGGTGAGAGTGGACACCCTTGTCTTATTCATTCCTGATCTTAGGGGAAAAGCTCCCAGGTTTTTACCATTGAGGAAGCTGTTAGCTGTGAGTTTTTTATGTATGGACTTTATTGTGTTAAGGTATATTCCCTCTAGACCTACTTTGTTGAGGGTTTTTATCATGAATGGATATTGTACTTTGTCAAATGCTTTTTCTGCATCTATTGAAATGATCACATCGTTTTTCTCCTTTCTTTTGTTGATATGCTTTTCCCCCTTTTTAAGAAAAGTTTTATTTATTTTTGAGAGAGAGAGACAGAGACAGACAGACAGAGTGAGAGTAGGGGAGGGGCAGAGAGAGAGGGAGGCACAGAATCCGAAACAGCGTCTAGGCTCTGAGTTGTTAGCACAGAGCCTGACACGAGGCTCGAACTCACAAACCCATGAAATCATGACCTGAGCCGAAGTCAGATGCTTAACTGACTGAGCCACCCAGGTGCCTCTCCTCTTTTTTTTTTTTTTTTTTTAATGTTTATTTATTTTGAGAAAGAGAGAGAGAGAGAACGCACAAGTGAGTGGGGGAGGGGCAGAGAGAGAGAGACAGGATCTGAAGCAGGCTCTGCACTGACAGCAGATAGCCCAATGCGGGGCTCAAACTAACAAACCATGAGATGATGACCTGAGCCGAAGTTGGACACTTAACTGACTGAGCCACCCAGGCACGCCAGATATACTTTTCCTCTTAATAATATCTCACATCCCATTGTTGGTCTGTTAACTTTGGTCACTTGGTTAAGATACTGTCCTTCAGATTCCTCCATTGTAGTTACTCATTTAATTTAATAAGTTGAAAACTATGTTATTTCTTGTGTATTATAAATATTGATAGATTAAAATGAAACTCGAGGTACCTGGGTGGCTCAGTTGGTTAGGTGTCTGACTCTCAGGTTATGATCAAATAGTTTGTGGGGTTGAGCCCTGCATCGGGCTCTGTGCTGACATTGCAGAGCCTGCTTGGGATTCTCTCTCTCTCTCTCTCTGCTCCCCCCAACCCACATAAATAAATAAACATTAAAAAAAAATAAAATGAAACTCTAACATCACTGCTTAAAGTATATAGAACAGAGTGATTTAATTTGATACCTAATATCAACTTTAAAAAAAATGGGAAAAAGCTTTTTACCTCTTGAAAACTCTATTTTCATTCCCCATCTCCTAGAGAATGTTATCCTGTGTTTGAACATTTCTTATTGATCACCCTATCATGGTGTCTTGAAAAAATATGAATATTAATAAAACTGCATTTATTAAAAATAATAATAATAATAATAGCTCACAGATAGCTTTCAACTTCAATAAAAGTAAATATGTATCATCATTCTTAATGTCTATAGAATACCTACTATATTTATTTGTTCATTCATTTAATAAATATTCATATATGGACCTGACACTGAGATAGATTGTGGAGATGCAATCAGAGGTAAGCAAGTCGTTGCAAAAACAAATTTACCATTATTAAGTCAATTAGTTGGACAGTAAAGTTGTTCAATTTTGCTATTATAAAAGACTATGGGAGTGCCTGGGTGGCTCAGTTGGTAGAGCGTGCTACTCTTGATCTCTGGGTTGTGAGTTGGAGCCCCACATTGAGTGTAGATATTGTTTAAGAATAAAATCTTAAAGGGCACCTGAGTGGCTTAGTTGGTTGAGTGTCTGACTCTTGATTTCAGCTTAGGTCACGATCCTAGGGTCATCGGATCAAGTCCCATGTCCCGTTCCATGCTGAGTGTGGAGACTTCTTAAGATTCTCACTCTCTCTCTCTCCCTGCTCCCCACACTTCTCCCCAGCTTGCATCCACATGGACTCTCTCTCTAAAATAAAAATAATAAATAGAAATAAAATCTTAAAAAAAATATGATAAATATACTGTACATAAATTTTTGTGCACTTACTTGAATATTTCCTTAAAATAAATTCCTAGAAGCATTCATCAATCAAAAGGAAATATTTTTAAAATATTGATACAAATGCAGATTGGCTTCCAGGAAAGTTGTTCCAATGACCTTCTCATCAACACTGTTTATTGCTCCATATTCTTGCCAACACTGGGGATTAGTAAGTTTTAAAATCTTTGCCAATCTGATAGGCAAAAATTAAAATAAATGTTATCTCTCTTTCAACTGACAGCTCATATCTTTTGCCTTGGGATGTTCGTCTTTTTCTTAGTGATTTGTAAAAATAATTATCTACACTAAGAAAATTGTCACATATTTTACAAACATTTCCCAATTTTTTGTTTGTTTTCGGACATAGTTTATATTTTTCATAGTTTGGGTATTTTTAACCATATTGAAGTTATTTTTTTCCCATGTAAAACAATTTCTGTGTGACCATGCATAATTTTAATAATGATTGATAATTAATAAGCTTGTTGATTAAAAGCATTTGGGGGGCACCTGGGTGGCTCAGTTGGTTAGGCTTCTGACTTTGGCTCAGGTCATGATCTCATGGTTCATGAGTTTAAGCCCCGCACCAGGCTCTGTGCTGACAGCTCAGAGCCTGGAGTCTGCTTTGGATTCTGTGACTCCTTTTCTCTCTGTTCCTCCCCACTCGCTGTCTTTTCTCTCTCTCTCAAAAATAAATAAACATTAAGAAAAAAATATAAAAGCATTTGGAACCATCACGATCCAGATTTTTGTGTGTAGAAACAATAGTACAAACTTCTAGATCCCTGTTGAATTCCTGGCAGGGGAAATGGAGACCCTCGGGAGAATGCAGGAGGAAGAGTAGGTGACATGAAAGTCTTTTCCTTCGTGTAGAGAGGGGTGGTTTCTGCTGGGTGGAAAATGCACACTGAATGATTTAAAGAAAAGGAGTGGAAAAAAGAGGTAACAACCGGTTTGGCTGAAAGAGGTCTGGAGAGGAAGATGTGGTGGAAAGAGGGAAAGAGATGTGGTGCCAGTGGTACGGAGAGGAAATTTGGGGAAAGAGAAAGAGGCTTAAAGATAATTTTTAGGAAGTTTGTCAGTATGAATGCCAGTTTTCATAAAACCTGTGGCAACAAAAAAAACACATTGCTTATCATACTCTGAAGTTGAACTTGGACATAGTCTTGGTCCAAGGCAGGTGCTGGTAAAAGCAGTGCCAACCCAAAGCACCCACCTGTATTTAGGGCCCCCATTGTGGTCACGTGATGCCCCAACATTCAAGCCATTGAAAATAATTAATCTGACCCACTCATGGTGACTTACTCCCCTGCCAGCTCTCTATTCAGGAATTTGTGCCAGTGAGATGCTAGGAAAGGCTTACTGGAGAAAAGCAAAGTAAATGTCTCTCCTAATGAAAGGGGACAGTCAAGCTGTTGCCTCAGGTCTTGTGGCCTGGTGGAGAACTTGCCTTAGAAAGAAGCTAAATGGGTGGGTAGCAGAGAGAAAGACAGAAGATAGCTGGGTTCCTAGTGAAATTATCAAACCACTGAACACACCTCCTAAAGTCTGCCGTACTTCTATTCTCTCTGTCATATGAAATAATAAATGCCCTAACTCACTATGCCTGTGGGAGTCAAAATATCTGTTTCTTGCAGTTGAAAACATTCTAAGACACATAGAGTAAAGTTTGAACAAGTTGGAACCCTGGCAAATGTATTGAAATCCTAAACACAATAGTCTGGACTTGTTCACACCAAATGTTTAGATTGGCTCTCTTTTTCAAGAGCCATTCTGAATTTTTCCCAGAATATGCTGTGTTCTCTCCCACTTCAAGGTCTTTGCATATGTTGTTCCCTTTTTCTGGAACATTTCCTCCCTCTGCTCTTTGCAACCCTGACTCTGGCTCAACTTCAGTTCTCTATTAGAAATAAAGGGCTCCAGAGAGATTTCCGTGACTTCTCAGGACTGAGTGGGTGTTCCCCCCATGTGCCCCCACAGAGCTCTGTGCTTTCGTGGGCACAGCTTCTGTCAAATTGTATTGACTTTCCTGTATCTCCCTGTGCAGGCAGGGATATATCTGCATTGGCCACCATTATCTCTGCAGTGACTGGCATATTGCCATACTATGTTCTCAACATTTGTTGAATGAATAAATAAAAGAAGCATTCATTTTTCTACTTGGGCTTTACAAAGATTTTGCCTTTCACAAGAAAGCTTCACTTTGTTGTAAACATGGACTACTTTTTGAAGAAAAAGGCTCTTGGAACAGAAAAAGGACATTAGATAGAAACTAAAGAAATCTGAATAAAGACTGGACTGAATTTTAATTAATAATAATAATAAAAAGGCAGGCTCTTTTTGTGCTGAATGCTTACTATGTAGAAAAGATAAAAAATTGAGATATAATCAACATACCATAAAATTCATCCCTTTAAGGTGTGTGATTCAGTGCTTTTAAGTACAGTTACAAGATTGTGCAACCATTTCCACTATTAAATTCATCAGTTGATAAACATTTGGGTTGTTTTTACTTTGGGGCTATGATGAGTGATGTTGCTATAAATGTTAGTGCATAAATTTTTGTGTATACCTATGTTTTCAATCCTCATAGCTATATACCTAAGAGTGAAATTGATGGGTCGCATGAAATTGCTCAGTAACTATTTGAGGAATCTCCAAACCGATTTCCAAAGTGGCTGCACCATTTTACATTCCCACCAGCAGTGTATGAGGGTTCCAATATCTCCACATCCTAGTGAAGATTCATTTGACTTAAATTTATTTGAGGCAAACAGAATGCTGACCTGGAGAAATAGGAATGATACACTTTCTACTCATGTGATTAATGTGTATGAATCAAATACTCAGTAATAACCTTACCAACCTGCCATTTGACATCTAAGAGCTCCTAAGGACAAGGCAAAAGAAAAGACCATGACTAACTTAGGAAAGAATGACTGATGTAACCAGAGTTATCTGTTTTTTGTTTTGTTTTGTTTTTTTTTAAAGCATGCATATTCAGTAAAGAGCCTGAAGTAAATTTAAATTTGAAAGTTATGCAGCAGTGGCCTCTGCTTAAGCCTAAACCATCCCCTGCTGGGATTCAGATGTGTCTGGGCCTGTTCAGTGGACTGTGCTGCCAGAAGCTGATTTGTAAAAGAGGCCAATAAACTCAGGAAAGATAATTTACTTAAGGGAAGAGAGACTCAAGCAAAAAAGTTTATTAAGCCTTTAGAGGGAATCATAGCTCTAAATACACAGGATTCCCCAAACCCTAGTCTTGCCTCCAGGTTATCCAGAACTCAGTCCCAGGAGAGAAAGTTCTGTGCATAAAATCTGAAATCATCGCTTCTATGCTTTGCATGTTTGTGTCCCTTCCACCCCACATTCCTCTGCTGAAATCCTTAAGCTCAGTGTGATGATATTAGGAGGTTGGGCCTTTGGAAAGAGCTTAGGTTGTGAGGGTAGAGCCTTCATAAATGGGATTAGTGCTATTATAAAAGAAACCCCATAGAGTTCTCTAGCCCCCTCTGCCATGTGAGGACACAGTGAGAAGCGGGCAGTGTACCACCCAGAGGAGGGCCTTTACTAGAACCCAACATGATTTGATCTTGGACTTCCAGCCTCCAGAACTGTGAGATAAATTCCTGTTGCTTATAAGCCACTCAGTCTATGGTATTTCTGTTGTAACAGTCCAAATGGACTAAGACAACTGTTTTCACTAGAAGCTCTAAGACAATGGATGAAAAGTAATACTGCCTCAGTAATCTACTCATAGAAATAATGTTACACAAAAGGGAGAGAGACTTCACGACCTCCAGCATATTCATCTCCATATTGGTACACTGAAGGCCCCGTGTTTCAGGGGTGGTGAGGGGGGAAATGGGCCTGTAGGGGGTGGTTGGCTGGTGACACCAGAGGTTGCAGTGAGACAAGTTCCCACAACTGCATGAGTAATGAAGATGTAAGCAGTTGACATCACTGAAGAAGGGCAGGGCAGAAGCAGGCAGAGGTGGTAGCCCATGAACTTTCTGGTGAGCCCAGGTGATATGCTCTCTAGTGATTTCCAGAAGGGGTACTGATGGGGACTAGAGATGAGGAAAGACCAGGATACATGTGGATCACCAATATCTGTATGTTAAGACAGTGTATAGCATTTTGGCTGGTGTGGCTTAGGACAATAGAGTCTAACCATTAATGAAATAAAATTTAAAAAATAACTAGGTAGCTGAGGAATGAGCCAAATGGTTTTGAAACAAATGACTAAAAACACATTGTTCTTTTGGGATGACAGGTAGTCCTATAAAATAAATTTTTTTTCCACTTCAGAAGTCTTTGCTATTGTGATAACTGATGTAATAATACTGTTTAATGGCCTTTCCTATTGTAGGTTACTATGTTGTTCTCACATTCAGGAACTTTCCATTGCTTCAGAGGTGAACTTTCCCACAGTGTTCTGTCTCATGACATTTGAGGTTATAGATGAAAAGGTAATTAGTGGTCAATGGCAGGAAAAGTAAGCAGCTAATACAATGTGTAATGATAAAACAAAACAAAACAAAACAAAACAACAAAACAAAAATGAACAACCTCAGTTGGATCCAAAGATGTTGAGTTAACATAAAACCAACGCAACAGAACCTGTGAGGATAGCCACACCCTGGGGTTCTCCCATCTCATAAGGAAGCTGAAGGATGAATCCATAAATGCTACCTATTCTTTTTTTTAAAGATTTTTTTTATTTGTTTAGAGAGGAGGGGAGAGTGGGTGAAGGGCAGAGAGAGAGAAGGAGAGAGAGAATCCTAAGCAGGCTCAGCACTGTCAGTGCAGAGCCCAATACGGGGCTCGATCTCATGAACTGTGAGATCATGACCTGAGCTGAAATCAAAAGTCTGATGCTGAACCGACTGAACTGACCCGATGCTCCCGTAAATGTTACCTTTTCAACCCCATGGAAATGAAACCATGCGATCAGACCTCTATTTTTCCAATAGGATGAAACACATTAAGTTCAGGCTAATGCTCTTTTTTGAAGAAATCATAAGTTATCATTAGACTCTTTTTCCATCAAAGAATAGTTTCCAGACTTCTAAGAAAGAAATATAACAGATCTCACCTCTTCTTGGTATGTGTTGAAGCATAAAAACAGGTCAAGGAGTGGTGGGGAGGTGTTTGTAAAATACCCAAGAAGGCACGGTTGGAGAAGACGCCATCTTCCCTCTGTGTGTGGAGAAGAGAGATGGAAGCAATGGTTTTCAAACTGTGGATTTGGTGGAGCACTAACTATCCTGAAATTATCCTGAGGTGACGGGAGGAGCCACATAGGTCCAATCAGACTGGCTGAGTTTCGAAATCTTTTGTATATTGGCTCTTGTTTAATATTTATATTGGAACATAGGGATTTGCTTCTCAAAGAAAGAGAGGAAGAGCACGAGAGAGTGAAAGAGAAAGAGATTGAGAGTGAGAGTGAAATACACTGGGGTTTGCTTAACACTGCTTCTGCAAATGTTATGGTTTCTCAGGAGGAGGCTTCGCCTGGCTGGATCCTGTGTGTTAATCACATTTGTAGCAGACTCTGTTGCTGTTTTCCTTACTCACACCAGGAATTCATCTATTCCTGGATCCCAACAGATGGTCTTGGCACTGCTTGTCATGGCTGCTTTGTGACTGAGCTGAGTTGCATGGTGGAAACAGCAGAGCCCTTTGGCTGGGTCTGTCCCACCAACCCCTGGCTGACCTCTCATGGTGTACATCTCCACGTAGAGGGGAAGAAAACTCAGGAGCCTCACACAGGGGGCAGTTGAACTGCTGGTCCTGTCCAGAATTTGAGCAGCTCTGCTCAGGACAGCTGAGATTACATGAGAGTCAAGAAGAAGTCAGCCATTCCTTTAAGGGCCATAAACTTAACAGAAATGCCAAAAGATGACACAGCTAGAGGGAGGGCTTGAATGTTGGGTCACTTTAGCACTTAGCTCCCTGACCTTTGGAAACAACATGTGAAACAACGTGGACACTACTGAGTCCAAAACCAGCTTTGATATTTGGCTGGCGTTTTTGTTGTTGTTGTTGTTGTTGTTGTTGTTGTTGTTTTGGATTTTTGCTTTTTATTTGTTGTTTTGCATCTTTATACTCAGTCATTTTAAGACACTGTAGAGAGTCTTCTAATGTTTTCCATACATCATAATGGCATAAAACCAGGAGAGGTACAGGGACAGCTAGCAAGAATTACAAATAAAGAATAGAAGAAAGATATGGAAAAAAAGGAAATTAGGGTGAAGTCTGTGAGCTTAATCAGTAACTTAATCTGGCAATGTAAAATTTAACCAGTTAAGAGCAAAGAGAACCATTTATTCCCTGATGAGCTCCTGATGAGCCCCAACCCTCACCTCAGGCAGGCTTTTGGCCTCCTTGGTCAACAGGCAGACGTGTCAGTTCCTGCTGGCCTTGATCCTGTCTGGCCTCTGGAACAACAGCCAACCGTCGATCATTCAGCATTTCTCAGTCCTGAGCCTCTGAAAGCTACATGTGGCATTATTGGGAGTTCTTGGCTTGTTAGTAGGCCTGGAATTTGTCTGCTGCACCCACATCTGGTCCCCAGATGGTAGGGCTGACCCAAAGCTTCCAGGTGTGCACTAAGCTGCAGGTCCCATGTTTGTTGCCAGTTTGGCAGCTTAGAATTTTGCCTGATTTTCACTGGGACTAGGAATCTGGTCCAGAAGCAGTCTGGAGTTGCCATACCTCTCCTGGCTCCTGCCAAGTCTGCTCAACCGTCTTTTCCCCTCTTACAGTCATTCACCCCACATCAGGCTACACTCAAATTCTACACTTGTGATTTTGAAAAATTTCAACAGCAAAGCTGAGAAGACAGTACAACGAATGGCCACATACCCTTCACTTAGACTTACTAATTGTTAGCAGATTACCATATTTGTTTTCCCTTCCTTCTCTTTCTACACACACACACACACACACACACACACACAGCATAATTGTCCCACTAATATCCTTTATGGCTACATTGTTTTCAATTCAGGATTCAATCAAGGATCATGCATTGCATTTAGTTGTTATGTCTCTTTAGCTTTCTTTGATCTAAAACAGCTCCCTTGCATTTTAAAACATCTTTCTTGACGTCAGTATTTTTTTTTTTTAATTTTTTTTCAACGTTTTTTATTTATTTTTGGAACAGAGAGAGACAGAGCATGAACGGGGGAGGGGCAGAGAGAGAGGGAAACACAGAATCGGAAACAGGCTCCAGGCTCCGAGCCATCAGCCCAGAGCCTGACGCAGGGCTCGAACTCACGGACCGCGAGATCGTGACCTGGCTGAAGTCGGACGCTTAACCGACTGCGCCACCCAGACGCCCCGACGTCAGTATTTTTGAAGAGTCCAGGATGACTGTTTTGTAGAATGTCCAGTTTGGATGTCTCATGATCTCCTCCAGATTAGATACAGTGGGACCACAAGGATGGCCTTTTTCCCTTCCTTGCACTGCTGCACATGCAGCATTTTGGGCAGAAATATCCTCTAGATATGACTGCCTCTTAGGTATGGGCTGTGCCCAATGTCCACTTATCTTCCTCTGCACATCACTGCACAATGACCATCTTCCCCCCACCCCCAGCAGAAGGCAGAACTGTAAGGGTGGCCAAGAAATTTGGGCTGGGCAGATTTGCCTGGGCTCCCAAGCGCCTGGCAGGGAGCTGCCACCAGACACTATTCTGACAGTTCAGTCAGACTGGCTTGGTTCAGAAGGGAAACAGCTAGACTTTCCCTTTTGGATCTCACTTTTAATTGTCACAGATGAACTCCCAGATACACTGGGGTCTTAGAACTCTGTCATAGTCTAGTGGTAGGTCAAGAGGAAACAAACAGGGAAGAATTTCTACAAAAGTCACATCTGAAAGGCTTTATAGGCCCAAAGGCTTTGGTGTATAACCTTCAGAAGGTGGATAGAACTTCTGGACTCAAGCAAGCAGAATCTGTAGGAAAAGGGACTATCATGCTGGGCTTCAGAGAGAGACCGGAAGGACCAGAAGGAATGGAGACTGGATGTCTGGTTGAGTACAAGGACTTGGCAGATATCCATGCTCTGCATTAGCAAGGAAGCCAAGTTCCTCCTTGGAAAGGAAGCACACGTACTGTAAGTTCAAAAAGTCAAAGTCAAAGTGAAAACCCAAATCCAGAACCTTCATTGATTGGAGGAGACCTTGGACTAGGAGTTCCTACAGGGTAGGAAGCCTTTCCTACTGTTTTGATTGAGCACTGTGCTTGGTGGATGAGAGATACCCAACCCTTGCTGCTGAAAAAATGAATGGATGGATAAATAAATGGATATTATTTCTAAAGAAGTAGGACCACATTTAGTATTCAAGAGTTCAATTTAATTGGGAGGATCTGAGAGTCAACATCTGAGGATATAGATGGGGAGAGATGGCAGAACATAGCATTTTGGGATACTTAAATCAAGGATAACCCAGTTGGAAAATGGGGTTGAAGCACAGTAAGTTGCTGAATGTATTATAATTTGTTCTCAATCCACCTAACTCCAGACTTTTCTTTTGTGATGAGCTCATTGGTGTCCTAGTTTTCTGCATGCAGACATCTCTTGTCCGACCCTTGCAGAGCCAGAAACGTGCCTACCCCATCAGGGACACGTTCTGCCTCCACGAAGCTGGGAATGGGGCCACCAGGATGATTATTTTTCCTCCCCTGCCCTGCTGCATGTGGTAGAAACAGAGGTAGGATGTGGACACACTTATAACATCCAGCTATAAAGCATCATCCGAAGCTCGCTGTCTAACATCATAAAACCTGGGAAGAAAGTCCAGAAGTAGAGATGGAGAAATGCCATGGAAAGAAAGCCCAGGAAGCTCCTAATAAAACACAGATTAGATGTAAAGTTTTGGCACTTTATTAAGACAAGCAGGATAGCGAGCGTTCAGTGACAGAGCACTCAGCATCTGGAGTGCTAGAAGCTTCCAGCAAGATCTGCTAGACTGATAAAATGGCTCTGGAAGATCTCGTAATGGTTATAAGCACTGTGAAGGGGTAAAAAAAGCCTTGTCAGGTGATTCAGAAGAAAAGTATTTTTAAGTTGAGAGGAGTGCAATTGTATTACCATCCCCACATTTAGAGATGAATAAAAAAGGCACAAAGAAAGGAAGTGGGCTGTTCCTGGGCCTCCCATAACTACAGTCCAGCTCAGCTTCCTTATATAGGTTTCTTTTTACACCCAGGCTCTCAGTTTAGGTTTCTAAAACTCATGGTTTTTATTTACAGGTCAAGCAAAACCTAATTTTTCTAAATGCTCACTGAAGACAATCCTGGTAAGACCCTAACTTGTGTTATGACCATGCCTAGTGCTCCCTCCATCCTATCTTCCTGTCTAAGTTCCTTTAAAAAGGTGGGTGACCTCCTCATTTCTATAAGCTTTCCCAACTTTCTTCTCTTTCCTCCTTCCCTCTCTCCCTCCATCTTTCCCTCCCTCCCTTCCGTCCTTTTATGTTCTTTTCCTTCCTTCCTTCCTTCCTTCCTCCCTTCCTTCCTTCCTTCCTTCCTCCCTTCTCTCTTTCTTTCTTTCTTTCTTTCTTTCTTCTTTCTTTCTTTCTTTCGCCATGCGTCAATACAGCTGAGCCCTCCTGATCCCTGTTGGCCTCACAACCCAACTCCAGTTCTGTCCTTTTACTGGGGAGCTGATGTCAGCCTGGCTGGATTATAGCCTGGCAACCGTTCTGTTGCTAATGAATTGGCAGGGAGAACAAAACACTGCAGCTCTCCTGGAACTATTTTGTCATCTATAGTTGGAGCACAGAAGACCTCTGGATTTGGAAAAGAACAAATGTCATTGAGTCTGCTCATTTGCCTTAGGATGTCAGGACCCACAGTTTACCATACCCTGAGTGTTGCTCTGATTACAGAACTCATGCAAATGACAAAAGGTTAAAGGAAAACTCCACCCTTGCAGCATTTCCCCACTCATTTCCCGCCCTCCTGGCAGTCCTGGGTCAGGAAAATTCTTATATTTATAGTCCTGTGAATGAAGGGCTAGTGGGGGGTGGGTAGGTTTGGCAGCTTCCTAAGGGCTGAATTTTGGAAAGCTGGGATTGAAAGAGCCCTTAAAAACATTAAGGCCAAAATTCTCCAGAGAAACTGAAGCCAGAATGGCTGCCTGGTGGTGGGTTGAATTGTGTCTCCCCAAAATTCACACCCAGAACCTCAGAATGTTACGTTATTTGGAGATAGGGTTTTTACAGAGGTATAAGTTAAAATGAGGTCACTGGGGTGGGTCTTAATCCAATGTGCCTGGCACCCTGGCATATTGGATTAAGGAGAAGGAGAAATTTGGACCCAGAGACACGTTCAGGGAGAAGGGCATGTGAACAGGAAGATGGCCATCTACAAGCCAAAGAGAGAGGCCGTGAACAGATCATGGCCTCAGGAGGAAACAATCCTGCTGACACTTTGATTTCAGACTTCTAGCTTCCACCACTATGAGACAATAATACATTTCTGGTGTTTAAGCCGCCCAGTTTGTGCTACTTTGTTAGAGCAGCCCCAGCAAACTATCACACCTGGAATCTTAGTTCTAGAATGGCCATGTCAGGTAGGTCTCCTGACCCTCTTGCCCAAAACACAATGCCCCCTAGACTAGAGATACACTATGAAATTACCATTTACAGAAAACAAGAGTACTCAGGCAGGAATGTTTATCTAAGAATTTGAAGAGCAACATCTCTGATCTTCCGTGCTGGGATCAATAGAGAGAGGAAGATGTTCCCTACCAACCTCCATCCTACTCAGTTTAAAAGGCTGTCCCCATGTAATTCATTTCCCCAGAGCCCATGGAGATAGGGATTCTTTTTATATAATTGTCTCAATCTCTTTAAAAAATTGTCCAGCCTTTCTTTTTGTGAGAACATCCTTAGCTTAGCCACTCTCCTCTTCTCTTATGTACAAAGTTGTGTTCCTTATTTCTTATTAATGGTACCTTTGGTCTCTATCAATTTAAAATTAAGAAGTGGCTTGAATTTCATTTTTATGCAGGTAAACCATGGCACTTTGTTACTGGGGGAATTCCTTTGAAGAATGGAGTGATACAGATAACTTCTCCCAGTAGTGTGACTGACCTCATTGGAGTTAAAGCAATATCATCAACAATAACAATAGCCTGTACTATTAAAGCAGGTTCTTTTCCAAGTGAGAGCCCCCTAAAGGGGGCATTAGGAGATTAGGGATTGACTGAGGACACGAGAAGACTCTATTCTCCCTTATGTCTAGGTGCTGAGGGAGAGGCAGGTAGAGTAAAGCAATTATACTATTTGGGGAAAGCTTAGGAACATCACAGAGAAATCCTGGCAGACATGTGAAGAACACAAGGACAACCACTGAGCATGAGGGAGTAGCCAGTTAGCTTCAGAAAAACATTCTGTGAGAAATCTGTACCTCTGCTACCACCCCAAAATTCATTAGATGGGCTGGCCTATGATGTCAGGGACCAGCCATTACACTGGCTTTACAATATGGCTAGTTTGTATAAACCCCTGCATCACAGAAAATGTATACCCAATTGGATTTGTGATCAGTGGTTCCCAGATTTTAGGGTTTCATGAACCGTCCCCACCCCCCCCACCCCCAAAAAGAGGGGCACTGGCAAATGGTTGGCAGCTTTTAATTCAGCCAAATAAAAATATTATATAAAAATAGTATCTTCTATCAACATCATTTCATCATGTTGTTCATGAATATTTTAACAATTTTTTAAATTAAAGGATAAAATCTGTTCTTAAGAACAGTGACAGTCTTGCCCTCAAACGACATTTGGCAATCATGAGTGACATATTTTTTTGGAAAAAATGATATATTTATAAACTTATTTTCAAATGGAGAAATCACAACATAGTATTTTATTTATCACTGTTGCCTCTGATACTGTTCCTGGTGCTTGAGCCTGGCACCTGTCCCTGGGCTCTGGGGAGCTCCCTGAGCAAGCCCAGCATGCTCCCGCTTTAGCTGGATGGCAGGTATGACAGGGTTCCTCCCTTTTGTAGCTCCCTTGCTTCTGCAAAAACAGATGCCCTTCCCAGAAGGCTTTGCTTCTCTTTATAGAGTGGAGAACTAAAATTTTGTATTACTTAATAGGGGTTCCTTATAATATTTTGTTAGCTAATATTAGTTCTCAAAAGGCTGTGTCATTCCCCACTACAAAGGTGATGTGTCCTTCTTAGTTTGGGTTCTCCCAGAAGCAGAGTCTGATACAAGAATTGGAGTTCGAGTAGGTTATTTGGAAGGGGATCTTGTTAGGTTTTTTGGTTAAATAGGTTATTTGGACTGGGGATTTGAGACAGGGAAGAAAAACAGCCTATAGAGAGGAAGCATAAATGAGCCCACTACCACTGGGGCAGCTGGGAGACTCCTAGGAGACTGCAAAGACTACCTCTTGGAGTGTTGCAGGACAATTCTCATCTGTTGCTGGGTGAGTTCTGCTCCTGAAGCCATCGCCCAGCACTTGCCACCAGCCCTGTGCATAAGCCACATGAGCTCCTGTAGCCAGAGTGTCTTCGGGCAGAGCCACAGAAGCCACCTGCTTTTATGATAACAAGTAGTGCTAGAGGATGTGGGTGAGCACCAAAGGCATCTGCTGTACCCCCTCCGCAACCTCTCAAGTCTTGATATGAAATCATATCACTGACTTTTCCCTTCAATATAGAAAGTAGGAAGACCTGTGACATTCCTCAGACACTAAAGGAAAAAGGAAGGGCCTTCTTCCCCAAAGAGCCACATCTTATTTTTCTTCCTCCAGTAATCTTCATCTCCCATTTATGGGCAAGGCCACTGATAGACATCATGGCAATAAAATGTTTACACTTAAGACAAAAATCTCCCACTACTACCATGAGACTTTTATTAACAATGACCTAGGAGTATCTGGGTGGCTTAGCTGGTTAAGCATCCAACTTCCGTTCGGGTCATGATCTCATGGTCTGTGAGTTTGAGCCCCGCATTGGACTCTGTGCTGCCAGCTCAGAACCTGGAGCCTGCTTCAGATTCTGTGTCTCCCTCACTCTCTGCCCTTCCCCCATTCACACCCTCTCTCTCTCTCTCAAAAATAAACATTACAAATAAATAAATAAATAAATAAACCTAGACCAGAGATGGTAAACTGACTCCACCACTGTGTCAACTCCCATCAATTGGTAGTGGCTGCCCAGAGCACTCTACTGAGATTTCTAAATCTTGGGGAGAAACAGTAGGTTGATTATGGATTAGATAGGTACCAATCCATAAGGGGTATTAAAAAAAAAAAAAAGTCATTGGAAAACTTCAAAACTCCAAACCTAATTAAGTGGAGAAAACTGCATTTCCAATGTCCTTTCAGAAGCATACTATATGTGTATATATGTGATTGAAAGGAATATTTTTGTAAGATCCTTGGAGACTGTGCGTGAGGGACACAAAAGGCAGCTTGCTCTAGGCATGTCTTAGGTGTATCTGTTGGATGGGGCGTGGGGCAATCTAGGTTCTTTTGTTGACATGGAAGGAAAAAAAAATTACTGTAGGCAAAATTACACTTACAGGTCTCTTAAAATGCCCTGAAGTCCATAGTATCTGGGCCCTCTGAAAGTTATAAGCCTGTATAGTTAAATCCTAGAATGCGTACGTGATCCAACTCTGATGTAACAGCACATGGCCCCTATGTAGCCTTCAGAAGTGGCCACAGGGGACAGATCTGGTAGGTTGCAAGACATTTACTTTGCTGAGTGGATTATGTAGTGGTTAAGTTTGGCTGCCATCCTTACTCTTCACATGCTTCAGGTGCTCTGCTCCTCTCATATTAAATATTGACAAAATGATTAAGTTAGGCCCCTACCTCACAAAATACATGAAGGCATGTATTTCAGATAGATGTCAGATAGATTAATGAGCTAAACGTAAAAGATAAAAATTATTGTTTTTTTTCTCAAGACCAAAATGATTTTTAAAACTTAAAAGTCTGATAACATCCAGTGTTGGCAAAGATGTGCAGTCATGGGTACAATTTCACAGAACTATTTCTATTAAATTTTTGACTTCATTTCTGATTATCTATCAGGTAAAAATACTCACGCATTGTACAAGGTTATTCACTGCAGCATTGTTTCTAATAGTGAAAAACTGGAACAAAATATTCTTCAAAGAAAAAATAATCCCCAAAGAAAAATGGCTAAATAAATTAAGGTGCATTCTTAGAGGTACACAGTTTTTTAAAAAAGAATGAATTTGTACATATTGACATGGAAATAACTCTACACATATCACACTCATTTCAATTTAATTTCTTCATCTGTAAGATGGGGAGATTGAACTAAAAAATCTCTATGATTCCTTATAATTTACTTCTAAAAAGGGAAGTATGTCATATAGCTCAAGACTTCGTGGACTTAAAAAAATAAGATTGTCCCTTTTTCATTTTTTTTTCCTTGGAAATTCATAAAACCAATAACTCCCTCTACTTTTTCTCCTTCTCAAGGTTAAATCTACTTTATTTCTCAATTCAGAGGACCAAAACGTCTTGGAGCCTAAAAGCAAATAAGGAAACTCTGGAGGTAGATATCAAAAGTCTTATTAAGAAAAAAAAAACAAACCCAAATGCATGGGTTTCAAAGATAATATACTGCAGAGCTGGCAATTAAATGAATCATTCTCTAAACTCTCTGTACAATACTGGTAAAATCTATCAGCAGTGATCTGCTCAGCCAGAAAAGGGCTGTGTTTGTATCTGGGAAGAGAGGCTTAAGAAGAGGCTCCTCATGAATGACTAGGATGTCCTGGTTCCAATTAGAGGGGATTCCAAATATACATCAGTCAAAAAGCAATCTCCTAGGAACTGATTAATTTGGTAAAATGAAAGGATTTCCATTTTAAACAAACAGGAAAGATAACTTAAGGAAGCAGAAGTTTCGTTTCCATTTTGACTATATTTCCATAACCACTTGAGAACCCAGAGTTCCTTTGTTGCACAAGTAAAAAATTTGCTTAACCTTTCTGGGCCCTAGTCTTCCCCATATGGAAAACAGGTATGGAACTTTTGACTTATCTTTCAGGGTTACTTTTGAAGAAAGGTGAATGCTAGAAAAGCCTTTTGGAAACAGAAGAGAACACATCAATCTCTGAGGGAAAACCAGGACATAGAGCATAACAATAAATTATCCACTGGCTAAGAAAGTCCTGGATCCAATATAGACAATCATTTTGGTTCTTATTTACAGCCCCAAAGGCCTCTGAAGCTCATTAGGGTCTGGAATTACTTCATACACTGGGCTGGAAATTTCAAAGGAAAATTTCAAGAAATTTTACAGGAAACTTCCAAATACACTAGCTGCTTTGCTCTTCATGAAATGTTAACTGGACCATTTACTCTTTAAAATCAGGCTGAATTTTGCACTGGCAGAGTCAAATTCTGCCTCTATCTCTGAGCAACTCTTGCTATTGTCAATGCAGCTCTGTGTGTGGACAGGAGAAGAGAATATGTATGGCCCATTGTCCTACCAGATGCAAATTATGGTCCCGATTCAACAAAAAAACATCTGTACTCTACGCAGGGAAAATAAGTAGAATCTCTGAAGCCAGACTGATCTTTTGTGGCATGGCATCCTGGCTCTTGCAGAAATTTACGTTGTGGCTTATGAATAGCAAACAAAAAAAAAAAAAAGAGAGAGAGAGACTGAGGGAGAGAGCGCAAAAATGCATATGCACGCAAGAAAAGGATTCTGAAACTGACCTGATTTATAATTATTCTCAGTTTTGAGGCCCATGCTAAGGATAAAATATCTATTAAATTTTACTCAGAATAAACTGATAGTTTTTTGTTTAAAAATTTTTTTAAATGTTTATCTATTCACTTTTGAGAGTGAGAGAGAGAGAAAGACAGAGAGCACAAGCTGGGGAAGGGTAGAGAGAGAGAGGGAGACACAGAATCCACAGCAGGCTCCAGGCTCTGAGCTGTCAGCACAGAGCCCAACGTGGGGCTCAAACCCACAAACCACGAGATCCTGACCTGAGCCAAGGTTGGACACTTAACATTCTGAGCCACCCAGGTGCCCTATAAACTAAACTGATAGTTTTTTGAAAGAGAAAAGATTTTAAGTCAGAAATTTTTATTTGTATTACATGGCTGTTTGTGACAAAGTTGGTGCCTCATTCTATTTTTCCCTCTGGACCTTTGGGAAACCAAAACCCAATAAAAAGCAGTATCCATAATACAAGTGATTTTATTATCTGTAGTTACTGATGATTGTTTCACAGATGGTATGGATGACTGAAATAAAGTGTTGCTGGATTCCATGTAGGTTACACCCTTCAAATAATAAAATATATTTGATCTGTACCTATTTGTATAGAATATCTTAATATTAATCTATTAAAGCAGTGCCTGGCTGGCTCAGTCAGTGGAGCATGCAACCCTTGATCGTGGGGATGTGAGTTCAAGCCCCATGTTGAGTGTAGAGATTACTTAAAAATAAAATCTTTAAGGGGCGGCTGGGTTGCTCAGCCTGTTAAGCATCTGACTCTTGATTTCGGTTCAGGTCATGGTCTCATGTTCATGAGTTCGAGCCCCACATCAGGCTCCACGCTGTTGGTGTGGAGCTGGCTTGAGATTCTCTCTCTCCCTGTCTCTGCCCTGTCCTGCTCGCATGTGCTTTCTCTCTCTCCCTCTCAAAATAAATAAACTTAAAAAAAAAAACTTTAAAAAATATATATTAATCTAGGGGTCTGTGGATGGTTCGGTTGGTTAAGCATCCTACTCTTGATATCAGCTCAGGTCGTGATCTTGCAGTTGTGATCTCATGGTCATGAGATCGAGCTCTGCATTGGGCTCTGTGCTGAGCATGGAGCCTGCTTGCAATTTTCTCTCTCCCCACCCTCTCTCTGTCGCTCCCCTGCTCCCTCTCTCTCTCTCAAAATAAATAAATAAACATTAAAAAAATTAATCTATTCAAGTTTTCAGTTTTTTGTGCTCCTACCTGCCTCCCATTCGCTGGGAGAGAGCTATAACAATAGGCAATTTCCACACAGTTGAGGAGTACTAAAGAAGGTGGTTTGGCTGTTCTGGGTGCCTTACTGAGCCGAGTAAACTAGGTCAGGGTTGAGAACCACTGGAACCCCTCCAAACCTTAACATTTTTTTGAGAGAATCTCCTTGAGTTAACTTGATAAACTGAAATGATTTCTGCAGCAGGCTAAATCTGATTAACCATAGAACATTACTCATACTCCAGCTATCAGGCAAAAAGTCATGAGAAACAAAGGAACCAAGAGAGCTATATTAAAAAGGACCTAGAAAAACAACAATATACCTTTACCTAGATTTCAAATCAGGATTCAGAGTAGGAGGATATCTGAGATGATTTAGACTTGGCTTTTACATAATAAACAATTTAAGGAAACCTCACAATGACCAGTAAATGTGCAGAAAACAATCTCACTTGTCATCAGAGAGGCTCTGAGCATCCCATGAGAGATTTGTTGCCTAAACTTGACCCCACGAGTTTGCCTTTTGGGCTCATTTGAGGCCTGGGAGGTGCTGAGCCCAATGGACAGGGGTTAGAATTGCTTTGTTCCTGCTGTGCCTTGAACAATGGCCTGACCAGAAATCCATTCATGTACCTCATTCTAGGTCCCAGGGTTGCCTGGTCTGTGTAAGCTGTTCCAGTTGGGCCTCATCCCTCAGGGTTTCAGAGATGCTATCTGCTGGTTCTGCCATTATATGACATCTTGTTTCCCTAACACCCAAGTTCAGTAGCACCTTGGATATTCATAGCTTTAGGGAATTCCTGGAAAACTGGCAGAAAAAGGAGAGGAAATGATGTGCTACCTGCTGCTGTGGTTTGTAGGTTGGTGAGTGTGATGGTTAACTGTGTATCAGCTTGGTCAGGCCATGGTATTCAGATATTTGATTAAACATACGTGGACACTGCAGTGAAGGTATTTTAATTTATTTATTTAAATTAATTTATTTTTAAGAGTTTATTTGTTTTGACAGAGAGAGACAGAGAGAGACAGAGGATGAGCAGAGGAGGGTCAGAGAGCAAGGGAGAGAGAGAATCCAAAGTAGGCTCCATAAAGCAAGTGCCCATCTCAGGGCTTGATCTCATCAACCATGAGATTATGACCTGAGCAGAAATCAAGAGTCGGATGCTTAATCGGCAGAGTCACCCAGGCGCCTTGATAGATATTTACTAAGTAGGCTCCATGTCAAGTAAAGAGCCCAACATGGGGCTTGAACTCATGACCCTGAGATTAAGACCTGAGCTGAGATCAAGAGTCAGATGTTTAGTCAACTGAGCCACCTAGCCGCCCCATGAAAGATATTTGTTTAAGAAACAGCTTTTATTGCTGTTTTCAGAAAACATGATATATTTTACTTTACCACTTTAGAAAATACAGATAAAGACAATTAAAAAAAACGACCAAGTAGTCCTAACATCTAGAGATAACTAATGTTCATATTTTTTATATAAACTTCCAGCCCTTTATAGATATACAAATGCATATATATTTATATATGTATAAATTTTTTTAATTCTATACATAGTGAATTATGATCGCTATTAATATTTATAAATGTCTTTTGACATTACATTTATATATCTGCATCATCACTTAAATAGCTACATAATATTCTGTTAGATGGCTATTCCATAATTCATCTCCTACTGTTGGACAACAGGTTGTTTTTAATTTTTCTACTACAAAGAATAAAGAGATGAACATCTCTGTGTATGTATGTCAACACTTGTCCAATTATTTCATTAGGATATACCTGTGGAAGTGAGTTAAAGGCTCACTTTGAAGCTTTGGTGCCTATTGCCAAATAACTTACAGGAAGTCTGTGCCCACTTATAAACCTACCATGTGTGTTTCACTGTCCATTTTCCACACTGTTGTCAGGATATTACTATTATTTTAGTATTTGCCAAGTAGAAAGCATTTAAAATTACTTTAAAAAATATTTATTTTGGGGAGAGATAGAGAGTGAAAGCGCGTGTGGGAGTATGAGTGGGGAAGGGGCAGAGAGTGAGGGAGACACAGAATCCGAAGCAGGCTCCAGACTCCGAGCTGTCAGCACAGAGCCCAACGTGGGGCTCAAACCCCCAACCTGGAGATCATGACCTGAGCTGAAGTCTGATGCTTAACTGTATGAGCCACCCAGATGTCCCTACTTTTCTTTTTTCTTTCTTCCTTTCCTTCTTTCTTTCTTTCTTTCTTTCTTTCTTTCTTTCTTTCTTTCTTCCTTTTTCTTTTTTTTTTTTTTTTTTTTGCTAGTAAGGTTGAACTTTTTTTCTTTAACAGCTTTGAGGGATAATATATACCATAAAATTCAACCAATGTAGGAGTATAATCCAATGATTTTAGAAATTATTGTGTAGCCATTACCACAATCTGCTTTGAGAACATTTCTAGGGGCGCATGGGTGGCTCAGTTGGTTTAGCGTCCAACTTCGGCTCAGGTCATGATCTCACAGTTTGTGTGTTCAAGGCCCACGTCGGGCTCTGTGCTGACAGCTCAGAGCCTGCAGCCTGCTTCAGATTCTGTCTTTCTCTCTCTCTGCCCCTCCCCTGCTCACACTCTGTCAATCTCTCTCTCAAAAAATAAATAAACATTAAAAACAATTTTTTTAAAAGAACATTTCTTTTTTTTTTTTTTGAGACCAATTAAAAAATTTATTCTGTTTCAGCTTTGAGATATAATTGACAAATTAAAATTGAACATATTTAGGGTTTAAAATGTGTTGATTTGACAGTCAGCATTGTGAAATGATTACCATAATCAAAGCGAATTCACATATACATAACTTCACATAGTTACTTTTTTTTTTTTTTTTTTAATTTACTTGTTTTTTATTAGAAATAGCCCTTCAAGGCGCCTGGGTGGCTCAGCTGGTTAAGCGTCCGACTTCAGCTCAGGTCATGATGTCACAGTTCGTGAGTTCGAGCCCCGTGTCAGGCTCTGTGCTGACAGCTCAGAGCCTGGAGCCTGCCTCAGTTTCTGTGTCTCCCTCTCTCTCTCTGCCCCTCCCCTGCTTGTGTTCTGTCTGTCTGTCTGTCTCTCTCTCTCAAAAATAAATAAACATTAAAAAAATTAAAAAAAAAAGAAATAGCCTTTCAATTATATTTTTGGAGAAAGTATTAATGCAGTCTAACACTATTACTTGACTCTTAATTTGATGTCCCCTTTTTCTTTTTTCTTTTCTTTTTTTAAATTTTTTTATTATTATTTTTTAAATATGAAATTGTCAAATTGGTTTCCATACAACACCCAGTGCTCATTCCAACAGGTGCCCTCCTCAATACCCATCACCCACCTTCCCCTCCCTTCCACCCCCCCACCAACCCTCAGTTTGTTCTCAGTTTTCAAGAGGCTAAAAGAACATTTTTATCATCCTAGAAAGTTCCGCCATACCTGTTTCTTAAAAAAAAAAATTTTTTTTAATGGTCATTTATTTTTGAAGGAGAGAGAGAGTGTGAGTGGGGGAGGGGCAGAGAGAGAGGGAGACACAGAATCCAAAGCAGGCTCCAGGCTCTAAGCAGGGCTAGAACTTATGAGCCTTGAGGTCACCACCTGAGCTGAAGCCTGATGCTTAACCGACTGAGCTCCCCAAGCGCCCCCCGCAACCCCATACTGTTTAAGGTTAATCCCGCCTCCACTCCCATTTCCAGGCAACCATTGTTTTGCTTTCTGTTCCTATAAAATGCCCTTTCTAGACATTTCACATACATGAAACCATACAATATTTTGTGTTTGGCAGCTGGCTTCTTTCATTTACACTATGTTTTTGAGATTATCCATTAGCATGGATCACTAGTTTGACCCTGAGCTTTTTTTCTTCATGTTTATTTGCAGTTTTTCTTCTGAGAACTGTCTGCTCCAAAGGCCCTTGTCCATTTTTCTATTGGAGCACTGAATGATTTTACAGAAGAACATAATCACTGTCATATTAAATACAGAATTCTGGCAGCACTGGGAAGACTGACTCTGCATTTCCAAATCTAGGACAATCAGTAAAAGTTTAGTGCATTGGATTAGGCATCATCTATACAAAAAAAAACTATGATATGGCACCAAGGAGTAATTTTTTTGAATTGTTTTAGTTTCCTGTACATAAGGAGTGTCATAAATTTCTAATTTATTTTCTAAAAAATGTTCAAGTTAATCTTTAAAAACTGATTTTACCTTAGTAGAAATATATCCTTTTTGGAACATGGTAGAGTAAATAAATAAATGTTGCTCTTGGTAGCATGTTTTCTTCATCGAGAGCCCTTAAAAAGTTCCTCTTCCTGGGCGGCTCAGTTGGTTAAGTGTCTGACTTTTCATTTCAGCTTAGGTCATCATCTCGTGTTTCGTGGGTTCAAGCCCCACATTGGGCTCTGCACTGTCAGAATGCTTGGGATTCTTTCTCCCTCTCTTTCTGCCCCTCCCCTGCTCTCTCTCTCTCAAAAACTAAATCAACTAAAAAAAAAAAAAAGTTCCTCATCCCTAAGATTCATTAAATAGCTATTGGACAATTAAACAGCATTCTCTGAACTCTTTATCTCTGCAAAAATTAAAAGCAACAACAATAACAACAACAAAAAATACCACTGCGAGACCCACCACCAAGTAAAAACTCTAAAACTTAAAAACGTCCTATTTTGAACCCAAGTTGACCATTAATGAATTTGTACCCCATGCTATTTTGCTAAATCCTGTTTGACTCAGAAATAAAAGCTCAGACTTGGTAGAAGTTAGAGTTCTTAAATGTAACAGAAACTCAGTTTCCCATATTGGAGTACATAAAACTTTTCTTCATTACACCTCCTTCAGCCTCCTAAATGCCCCACTCTTGGAGCAGTTGTGGATGATTTAACTAAAAGCTAAAGAAGCTAAAGTTACAGCTCACTTGCCCGGCTGCCTTCCTAATTTTGCATGTATCTCCTTAAAAATTTTCTGGACCCACAAAACCTGGGTCTGCCCCTATAATAAAAGATCTCACTCACCTGTTCCAAAAGTTGTTTGTGGCTTGCTCTTAACTTCATGGGTTGAATGTAGCTTGATTTCTGCAAGCCTTCTTTTGCATGATTTTTCCTAGACATCCTTTTAGAAAACATGTTATGCAGGGTGGCTGGGTGGCTCAGTAGTTTAGGCGACTCTTGATTTAGGCTCAGGTCATGATTTTGCGTTTCTTGGGTTCAAGTCCCAAGAGCATTGGGCTCTGCACTGGCAGTGTGGAGCCTGCTTGGGGTTCTGTTTCCCTCTCTCTCTCCCTCTCTCCCATCTTGCTATCTCTCTCAAAATAAATAAAAACAAACTTTTTTTAAAAAAAGGAAGAAAATAGGTTATGCAAATAATAAAATGACAATACAAATGATTTACCTGGAATGCTGTCACCTCAACAGGTCACCCATGTTCATTCTCCTCTGGCCCCTTCCAGTTTTTGTCCATATGTTTACATAATTTTATGTGATTATAATTATCCTAGGATCTTAAAAAGTTTTATCTTGATAAACATGCAACATAAAGTTACATTTATCGCACCTATCCTATACTCATCTCTTGAAAACGTGGATGATGTGGCTACATCACAGCATTCAGTGCAGACCGGGCAGCAGGAAAGGGTCAATGCCTGGCATTTCGGAGGGAAAATGACCAGATGCCTCATACACAGGAGGGTGGGCAACATGCTAAACTTCCAGGGCCACATCCAGTTTGTTCACTACTATATACTTTATGCTTAGCACAGGGTCTGGCATTCAGTCAAGTACTTAAACATTGACTGAGGGACTAATCCCGAATCTGACTGAACCAATTCAGATTTTTTTTTTTTTTGAGGAGGGATGATGATAGAACAAAATTTTAGAAAATAGCAATTAACTTATTGTTGTCCATTAATGTTGAATCTGTCTCATTAATTAATTGAAGTGTATAGTAAGTGTCTGCTACGACCAAACATAATTGGATCAGTTGGGATCAAGAGAGGGCCAAAGGAGGAAATATGTGGAGATTTTGATATTCTTTTCAGTCCCAATCCCAATCGTAATCCTTACCTTATGGCCTGAGATGAATAAGGAGAATGGAGAAGTTTGCAATCTTTTAAAAAGACACCCTTATTTTCTCTTGCAGAAGAGTAAGAAAACATACAAAAATGACATTGGGGGAAAAAAAGAAATTTTACTTAGGAAAGGCAGAAAAATAGAGCTCTTCATTGCCCTTAAATGGTTTGGGAAGATTATGACACGGGGAGCTCTTTGCCAGAAACTGGGCTAAACTTACCTGAAGTGCCATGTTCTGTTTGTAATGTTCTGGTAGCAAGGGATCACAACACTTTATTGTTCAAAAGGGGTGATCATTTTAGGTTTTGGTTAGGTTTGTGCCCTAAGGAGGGCTCCTTGACACACGTCAAGTCACTTGAGAAATTTGACTCTGCAAAATATGGCACTCAAGCTTCTTTCTACCCTGGGGTCCGTGCTACTAGGCAATAACATTTCCTGGGAAATTCAATTACACAAAATCCTGGAGTTGTTTTTCTTCAAAATAATTTTGACTTAATTTCTTCTTTTATATAAAAAGACAACAAATTACATTTCAGAGAATACTGTTTAGGATATGAGGTTCCCGTCAGAGCTGTTTTGCAATACGTGTTTATATAATCTGAAGTGAAGTCGGCAGTCAACTGTGAAACTGGGGCCAGCCAGGCCGCCTTGTGCGCATTTCACTTTGGATCACAGACTAATGTAACAATCTATTGTTTAAGTGTCAACTAGATTTGGATTTTGTTTTTGACATTCAAATTGGGATAAGAAAACAAACTGCCACCACCAGATTCAAAAAGCAGTGCTTTCTAAAGGAAACATACAAAATAAATAAATAAATAAAATAAAATAAAGGAAACATACAGCATCAATGTTTTCTGCTTTTATCCAAAAACTCAAACATTTGACATTTTGAATCCTAATAGTTGGAGAGAAAATTTTATGGAATCTCTCTGTTCGTACTGCCTAATATGTTACTACTTATTTCTCCTATTAAACAATTGTGCTTTCCTGTCCCAAGATTCAAAGTAGTGAAAAATGTAGTGTTAAAAACGCAAAGAGAACAGTCAGGTGGCTTGGTCGGTTAAGTGTATGACTTCAGCTCAGGTCATGATCTCACAGTTCAGGAGTTTGAGGCCCCATTGGGCTCTCTGCTGTCACACAGGGCCTGCTTCAGATCTTCTGTCACCCTCTCTTTCTGCCCCTCCCCTGCTCATGTTCTCTCTCTCTCTCTCTCAAAAATAAATAAAACATTTAAAGAAGAATGCAAAGAGAACAATAATTAGTATACAGAAGCAGTTAAACACTTTTCATAAAACTTCTTAGAATAATATATTTAACTTTTATAACAATATAATATTTATAATAATACTATATCATTGCCAAAATAGAGGAGATTATATTTTACATGATCCCATGATGTATCAAAATACATCAAATATATAACATTTTGGACAGATATTAGGAGGAACCTGAAAACGGATTCTTGCTGCTTTACCCCACATTTTCTTTACCAGTCCTCTCTGAGAATCCCAGCTGGAAAGGGTTTTGTTTTTTCTAATGGTCCCTTGCCTTATAGTTAACTACTCACATAGTTCTTTACCAGATTAAAGTTCTTTTAGAATATGAATGAAATCTTATTCATCTTTGACTCCTCCAAAGCACTGAATGTGGTAGTTTACTCAATTATTTATGGAAACAAATAAGTAAAAATATAGATTGCAAAACATAATATAAGTAAAGTGACTGATTTCCTTTAACACAGTCCCTTTTTGTGGGTAAATTTATTCTTTACTGTAATACATTTTTTTGGGTGTGATGACGAAACTGATTTTGGATTACCCACAGATATCAAATGTCAAAGGACATTTCTTTGTTCTTTCTGGCCTAGTATGAGCATACCATATTTTCATCCAGAACTGTTCTAGCGATGACTTCTCTACACAAGCCTTTTTAAGTTTTATAATGTGCTTGGTTGTGTGCTAAATAAGCTAAATTCCAAGAAACTGAGGTTAACCACATCAGAGTAAAAAGTAACATAAGTTTAATTAGGAAACTTAAAAAGATGACAGTAGAGAAAGTATAAAATTAATTGTAATGTGATCTGAATGAATTCATATCTCATTGTTCTAATGTGTGAGCCAGGACATACACACTCACACAAACAACATTCTGGCCAAGCTAAATAACAAGCCAAAGGTGTCAGTTTCATGAAAAGAAATTTAAGAAGGCAAAGTTATCCAGCATAAGCTTCCTGTAGGATTTTAGAAGTTCTAAATTATCAAGTCTTTTAAAGAAAACAAAAAGCAAATATCCACACTGCTTTTTAATTTAGTAAATATTGCATTCATTGTCATATTCACTTTGATCATTACATGGACAAAAATATACCAAGTCATTTTTCCATGTGTTAAAATATTCAAGTACATTACTGAAAAGAGACAAAAGAAAATTCTGTCTCTGAAGTTTTCAAAGACAAGGGTGGTGACTAGGGATAAGAAGGGATTAAACGTGGGTCTCAAGTTGCTGTGTAGCTTTTGATTCCTATGTCTCTAACTGAAGAAGACTTCAAACTGAAGTGAAGAAGATTTCTGTGAAGAAATCACAAAGAGGCAGGAGATCCCAAGCATAGAGACACCTCCTCAATGTGAATATTCCACTCTAAGAGGTTAACATAGGGATACAGAAACTTAACGCAGAATCTTCTAATTAACCTGTCTTCAACCAGCAGTTTCTGCTAGCAAAAACTTTTCAGACTGCCTCCATCAACAAAAGTAATGGTAAGTTCAAAAGGCAATTACTGCATATTAATGTCTGTGGAGATGAAATCACATGTCTGATATTGGCTTTAAAATATTACAGTGGAAAAGGAAAAAAGGGGATAGATGAAGCAAATGCAGCATAAGTTTTATAATTAATATAGGGGATGGGGATGTGGCAGGATTATCTTACTGTTTTCTCTACTTTTGTGTATGCTTGAGAATTTTCATGAGACTTTTACATAAAAGAATTTTAAGAAATACAGCTCATCACAATACAGGTATGGGTCTATCGATGGGACAGTAAACTTTCATGAAAGAAAGTATTGCTGGTCTCAAATGTTGGGGTCCTTACTAGGCTTAAAAAAGATCATTTCGTCCATCTTTCAAAAACCATTTTACCCGTCTTTCTCAAAAGAAGGAAGTAACATAGATCTACACACTTTCCTGGAATGTGGGATATATATTAACAAAATGCACTTTTTAATGTTGGCCTAAAATTAGAGAAATCTAACTTTTGCATTTGAACATGAAGTCTGTTATTACATGGAAGACATGGGTTTGAATTCTGGTTTAGATTTTAGTTTGAATGAAAAAGAGGAGAGTGTTAATTTTAAGAATTCAGATTCCCTGGAGGAGTTAAGATGACAGAGAAGTAGGGGAACCAGGATTTTTCTTGGCCCTCAGACACAGCTGTATTGAGGTCAGATCACTTGGAACACCCAGGAAATCAATCTGCGGAGCAGCAGAAGGATCTCTACAGATGAAGGGAGACAGTTTGGCAGGACCAAGGGGTGTGTATGTGAATTGGCACAGATAAAATGGCATACCCACAGAGGGGAGAGAACACTTTCTGTGGAAAGACAAAAGGGAGAGAAAGAGAGAGGGATTGTGAAAGTCCGGCATCAGAGTTAGCACAAGAGGAAAACTTCCCTAAACTACAGACTGGGAAACTAAGTATGGACGATGTCAGGTTTTGTTTTGTGTGTGTGTGTGTGTGTGTGTGTGTGTGTGTGTGTGTGTGTTTGCAAACAGCCTTGGGAGCTGAAACTTGGAGGTTTTGGAGGTGTGTAACTCTCTCTCTAGAGTGGAGCTGTGGCACGTGCTCCTGCGGAGGAAGGAGCTGGCCCAGGAGTGCAGAGCATAGTGTAGCGATCTCAGGGGCACACTAGGAGAGAGAGACCCCTTCCTGGAGTACTTTGGGAAGAGGGGTTATGGCCTCCCCAAGGACAAAAGACTCTGCAGGTGCCAGCCAAAGGCCTTTCATCAGCAGGGTGGAGAGGCTTTATTCTGGAGGAGGGGAACAGATCGATGTGGTACAGAGTCCTTTAATACATTGGGTTTTGAATCCCAGCCAAGCACCAAGGGTAAGGCTCAGAACTGGGGCGCAGGGCAAGCTGACCACCCTCGCCATTCTGTGAAGGCTGCCTGAACAGCACAGGCTGAGATTCCCAGTCTGGGGAGGAGAAATTGGGGTGATGCCATTTTCCCCAAAACACTATTGGGGCTTCAGAGAGCAGCACAGTGGACCCCAGTGGAGGTGGGACCCACTTACACCAAACCCTGTCCCTCAGTGCCTGGCAACTGATTACTAGAGGAAGACTGACTGACCCAATGTAGCCAGATTCTATTCCAGACCAGTATAGCCACAAGCAACAACAGACAAAAATTGTTTTTCTTCTTTTTTCTTTCTTTCCTCCCTTTTTCTTTTGGAATCAGGCTCATAGTTTCTGATTTGTTTTTTGTCATTTCCTATGTGTGTGTGTGTGTGTGTGTTCTCTTCTACTTTTTTTTCTTCCTTTTCTTTCCTATCCCTTTCCTTGGAATGAGCCTTATAGTTTTTTGATTGTCTGTTTGGTTTTCTTTTCTCCCCTTTCCTTTTTCTCTTTTTATGAGATCAGGCTCCCCCCCTACCCCCACTATTTTTTTCCAGAGTCACTTCAACAAACAAATCAAAGCACACTTAGTTAAAGGTCTAAACACCACCACTGCAAGCAAGGAAGACCTCTGCAGACGACTGACCAGTGGGACACAGCAGCCAAAATACAGTAACAGAGTGCATGCAGCATGCAGCAGAAACACTTCCTGGAGTCCCAGGCCCTGGACAGTGTATGACCCCTTTTTAATACAGTAGTACTCTCAGATGCAGAACACATAACATGCTTTTAAAACACGCAAAAGATAGAAACTTAGCCAAAATAACAAAGATGGAGGAATTCTCCCTAAAATAAAGGTCAAGAAGAAATCACAGCCAGAGAACTGCTCAAAAGAGGTATAAATATTATATCTGAATAAGAATTTGAAATAACAGTCCTACGACTAATAGCTGGGCTTAAAAAAGCACAGAAGACACCAGAGAAATACTTGCTTCAGAGATCAAAGACCTAAGAACTTGTCAGGATGAATTTAAAAATGCTGTAACTGAGATGCAAAATAAACTAGATACAGTGACAACATAGAAGAAGCAGAGGCAAGAATAGGTGAAATAGAAGATAAAATTACAAAAAATAGAAGCTGAAAAAAAAATGGGAAAGGAAACTACTAGATCATGAGGGGAGAATGACAGAACTAAGTGATTCCATGAAATGAAGCAATGTCCCTATCATATGAGTTCCAGAAGAAGAACGAGAAAAGGGGACAGAAGGTTTATTTGAACAAATTATATCTGAGAACTTCCCTAATCTGGGGAAGGAAACAGGCATCAAAGTCCAAAGGGACAGAGAACTCCCTTTAAAATCAACAAAAACACAACATAGCGTAGTGAAACTTGCAAAATACAAAGATAAAGAGAGAATTCTGAAAGCAGTGAGGGTCAAAAGGTCCTTAACCAAAAGGGTAGACATGTAAGGTTAGCAGCAGACCTGTCCACTGAAACCTGACTGGCCAGAAGGGAGTGGCAGGAAATATTCAATGTGCTGAATAGGAAAAATATGCAGCCAAGAATCCTTTATCCAGAGAGGCTGGTATTCAGAATAGAAGGAGAGATAAAGACTTTCATAGACAAACACAAACTAAAGGAGTTTGTAACGTCTAAGCCAGCCCTGCAAGAAATTCTAAGGGGGACTCTCGGAGTGGAAAGCAGCAAAGACTACAAGGACCAATAACATCATCAGAAACACAAAATCTTCAGATAACACAATGGCACTAACTTCGTATCTTTCAATAATCACTCTGAATGTAAATGGACTAAATGTTCCAATCAAAAGACATAGGGTATCAGAATAGATAAAAATATAAATCCATCAAAATGCTGCTTACAAAAAACTCATTTTAGACCTGAGGACACCTGCAGATTGAAAATGAAGGGACAGAGAACCATCTATCATGCTAATGGTTGCCAAAGAAAGCCAGAGTAGCCATACTTACATTAGACAAACTAGACTTTAAATTAAAAGCTGTAACAAGAGATGAAGAAGGGCATTATATCATAATTAAGAGGTCTATCCATCAAGAAGAGCTTAACAATTGCAAATATTTATGCCCTCAACTTGGAAGCACCCACATATATAAATCAATTAGTCGCAAACATAAGTAAACTTAAGGATAATAATACCATTATTGTAGGAGACTTTAGTATCCCACTTACAACAATGGACAGATCATCTAAGCAGAAAATCAACAAGGAAACAACATCTCTCAAAGACAAACTGGAATAGATGGACTTAACAGATACATTCAGAACATTTCATACAGAATATACATTCTTCTCAAATACACATGGGACACTCTCCAGAATAAATCACATATTGGGTCACAAATCAGCCCTTAATAGCTACAAAAAGATTGAGATCATACCACACATATTTTTAGATCACAACACTATGAAACTTGAAATCAACCACAAGAAAAAATTTGGAAAGCCCTCAAATACATGGAGGTTAAAGAATATCCTACTAAAGAATGAATGAGTTAACCAGGAAATTAAAGAAGAAATTAATGGAAGCAAATGAAAATAAAAAGACAAAAGTCCAGACCCTTTGGGATGCAGCAAATGTGATCCTAAGAGGAAAATACATTGCAATTCAGACCTATCTTAAGAAAGTAAGAAAGGTTCCAAATACACAATCTAACTTTATACCTAAAGAAGCTAGAAAATGAGCAGCAAATAAGCCAGTAGAAGAAGGGAAATAATAAAGATTAAAGCAGAAATAAATGATATAGAATCCAAAAACTAACAAACAAACCAATAGAATAGACCAATGAATCTAAGAGCTGGTTTTTTGAAAGAATAAACAAAATTGATAAACCCCGGGCCACACTTCTCAAAAAGAAAAAAGGGAGGACCAAAATAGATAAAATCATAAATGAAAGAGGAGAGATCACAACAATTACCATACAAATACAAACAATTACAAGAGAATACTATGAAAAATTATATGCCAACAAACTGGACAATCTGGAAAAAATGGACAAATTCCTAGACACTCACACACTACTAAAACTTAAACAGAAAGAAAGAAAATTTGAGGGGTGCCTGGGTGACTCAGTGAGTTGGGCATCCGACTTCAGCTCAGGTCATGATCTTGCAGTTCATGGGTCCGAGCCCCACGTCGGGCTCTGTGCTGACAACTCCGAGCCTGGAGCCTGCTTCAAATTCTGTGTCTTCTTCTCTCTCTGCCCCTCCCCCACTCATGCTGTGTCTCTCTTTCTCTCTCAAAAATAAAACAAACATTAAAAAAAAAAAAGAAAGAAGAAAATTTAAACAAGCCCATAACCAGCAAAGAAATTGAATCAGTTATCAAAAAATCTCCCCACGAGTAAGAGTCCTGGGCCAGATAGCTTCCCAGGGGAATTCTACCAGACATTTAAAGATGAGTTAAATACCTATTTTCCTCAAACGTTTCCAAAAAAATAGAAATGGAAGGAAAACTTCCAAACTCATTCTCTGAAGCCAGCATTACCTTGATTCCAAAACTAGACAAAGACCCCATTAAAAAGGAGAATTATAGGCTAAGATCCCTGATGAACATGGATGCAAAACTTCTCAACAAGATACTAGCAAATCGAATTCAACAGCATATGAAAAGAATTATTCACCATTATCAAGTGGGATTTACTACTGGGCTGTGGGGCTGGTTCAACATTTGCAAATCAATAAACATGATACACCACATTAACAAAAGAAAGGATAAGAACCATAAGATCCTGTCAATAGATGCAGAAAAAACATCTGACAAAATACAACATCCTTTCTTGATAAAAATCCTCAAGAAAGTAGGAATACAAGGAACATACCTCAAGATCATATAGGCCATATACGAAAGATCCACTGCTAATATCATCCTCAGCAGGGAAAAACTGAGACCTTTTCCCCTATGGTCAGGAACATGACAGGGATGTCCACTCTCACCACTGTTATTCAACATAGTGTTGGAAGTCCTAGCCTTAGTAATCAGACAACAAAAAGAAGTAAAAGGCCTCTAAATTGGCAAGGAAGATGTCAAACTTTCATTCTTCGGAGATGACACGATACTCTACATGGAACATCTGAAAGACTCCACAAAAAAACTGCCAGAGTTTATATATGAATCCAGCAAAGTTGCAGGATATAAAATCAATATACAGAAATCAGTTGCATTTCTATACAACAATAATGGAGCAGAAGAGATATCAAGGAATCAATCCCATTTACAATTGCACCAAAACTCATAAGAAACCTAGGAAAAAACCCAGGTAAAAAGAGGTAAAAGATCTGTATGCTGAAAACTATAGAAAGCTTATGAAAGAAGTTGAAGAAGACACAAAGATATGGAAAAAAATTCCATGCTCATGAATTGGAAGACTATTGTTAAAATGTTGACACTACCTACAGCAATCTACACATTCAATGCAATCCCTATCAAAATAACACCAGCATTCTTCACAGAGCTAGAAAAACAATCCTAACATTTGTATGGAACCAGAAAAGACCCTGAATAGCCAAAGTCATGTTGAAAAAGAAAACCAAACCTGGAGGCATAATTCCAGACTTTAAGCTGTATTACAAAGCTGAAATCATCAAGACAGTATGGTATTGGCACAAAAACAGACACATAAATCAATGGAACACAATACAGAACCCAGAAATGGACCCACAAAGATATGGCCAACTAGTCTTTGACAAAGCAGGAAAGAGTATCCAATGGAAAAAAGACAGTCTCTTCAGCAAATGGTGCTGGGAGAACTGGACAGCGACATGCAGAAGAGTGAAACTGGACCACTTTCTTACACCATACAAAAAACAATTCAAAATGCAAGACCTAAATGTGAGATAGGAAACTATCAAAATCCTACAGGAGAAAACAGGCAGCAACCTCTTTGACCTAGGCTGCAGCAACTTCTTGACATGTCTCCAGCAGTGAGGGAAACAAAAGCAAAAATGAGTTATTGGGACCTCATAAAGATAAAAAGCCTCTGTACAGCAAAGGAAACAATCAACAAAACTAAAAGGCACCGACAGAAGGGAAGATATTTGCAAATGACATCTTGAATAAAGGATTAGTATCTGAAATCTATAAAGAACTTACCAACCTCAACACCCAAAAAAAAAAAAAAAAAAAAAAAACCACCCCAGCAAAAAAAAAAAAAAAAAAAAAAAATACTCCAGTGAAGAAATGGGCAGAAGACATGAATAGGCACTTTTCCAAAGAAGATATCCAAATGGCTAACAGACACAGGAAAAGATATCCAACATCACTCATCATCAGGGAAATACAAATCAAAACCACAAAGAGATACCACCTTACACCAGTCAGTGTGACTAAAATTAACAACTCAGGACACAACAGATGTTGGTGAGGATGTGGAGAAAAGGGAAACTCTGGCACTGTTGGTGGGAATGCAAACCTGTGCAGCCACTCTGGAAAACAGTATGGAGTTTCCTCAAAAAATTAAAAATAGAACTACCCTATGATCCATCAATTGCACTACAAGATATTTATCCAAAGGATACAAAAATGCTGATTTGAAGGAGCACATGTGCCCCAATGTTTACAGCAGCACTATCAATAGCCAAACTATGGAAACAGCCCAAATGTCCATTGACTGATGAATAGGGGAAGATGATGTGGTACCTATATACAATGGAATACTACTCGGCCATGAAAAAGAATGAGATCTTTCCATTTGCAACAACATGGATGGAACTAGATTATATTTTGCTAAGCGAAATAAGTCAGTCAGGGAAAGACAGATAACATATGATTCACTCCTATGTGAAATTTGAGAAACACAACAGATGAACATAGGGGAAGGGAAGAAAAAATAAGATAGAAACAGAGAGGGAGGCAAACCATAAGAGACTCCTGAATACAGAGAACAAACTGAGGGTGGCTGGAGGGGAGGTGGGTGGGAGGATGGGTTGAATGGGTGATGGGCATTAAGGAGGGCGTTGTGGGGATGGGCAGTGAGTGTCATATGTAAGAGATGAATTACTGGGCCCTGCTCCTGAAGACAAGACTACACTGTATGTTAACTAATTGAATTTTAAAAAAAGGAGGGGGCACCTGGGCAGCTCAGTGAGTTGAGCATTCGACTTTGGCTCAGGTCTGATCTCACCCTTTGTGAGTTTGAGCCCTGCATTGGGCTCTGTGCTGACAGATCAGAGCCAGGAACCCACTTCAGATTCTGTGTCCTCCTATCTCTCTGACCCTTCCCCATTCACGCTCTGTGTCTCTTTTTCTCAAAAAATAAATAAACATTAAAAATTTTTTTTTAAAAATTCGGACTCCCTAATCCTTTTCTCAGATTCAGGGATTTAACCTCTTCTCTGCCATTTAAGAAGTAAGCGGTGGAGTGGTTGGGGAACCAGTTCTTGGAAGTCTTATCTCAAACAGAATTAATTGTTTCCTGGATTAATCCCCAACACACTAGGAAGGAAGCCTCACTTTTCCAGTCCCTTCTCCATTTCCTTTCTCTCTTATAAGGACTCATGCACCTGACATTCTTTGCCAGGTTTCCTATATTCTTCCCCATTGGTCCTGTCATGACATCCTATGCAATGCTCAGAAATCTAAAAAGTAAGAGTCCTCTTGGGTTGATGGAGACAACCATACTGGTTCCTATGCAAAATGTGGCTGGGGGAACTAGAATTCTGACCTAAGTCACTGGTACTAGATTAGAAACAAAAGGAGTCAGACAGCAATAAACTCTCCCAGTTCTTTTATTTTGTGTAAATTTCATGACCACAAAGCCTATACTGACATTCTTTCTCTCTTTTAAACAGAGATTAAGGATGCAGTTAAGAGTTCACTCTATTAACACTGATGCCATGGAAATTTCTTTTAAAAATGAGGTATTTGGTTTACTGTCCCAAACAGTAAATGTTTGGACAAACTGCAGAAATGATCTAGCAAGTAATAAAATGAAAGTGAATACATTCAAACATAAAACAGAAATAGCATCTGGCAATAGTTGCTGTGACACCCTGAGAATCTTTACTGTAGTCAAAATAAACTTATGCACCTTAAAACTGTAAAAGCAAAAACCAGCGTGATTTTTCCTAAGGGCTTACGCTTCTACTCAGAAAAGACAGTGAGAATGAGGAGGTGGTGAATATGAAAAGAGATAAAGATCATTGCCCCCTTTTCCACTCTAATCAAAATTACTTATTAATGGACCTCCATTTCCTTTTTTTTTCCCCCAAATTATCTTAGGAAAACATTTAGAATTACAGCAATAACATCATTTACAAGTGAATTTATGTGGAATTGTTGTCAAAGTTGAAAATACCACAAAAGATCTTGAGAAAACATTGAGTATTTCACATAAAAAACTGAACAATCAAATTAGCCAGGCCCAAAATGATGATGAAAACGTGAAAGATTAATTTCGGCCATGTCAGACGGTCTTCTTGGTGGAGGGAAATTATATAGGTGAGAGATGGGTATATGAATACAAAGGCCAGGCCGCATGCTGCTCCTGAATACCTGTGAAATAAAAACTTTTTGGATTAATATTAATCTTGCATTTTGTTTTTGCTGATTTACAATTAAGGTAAATATAGTACCATTTAAACCCTCTTTAGTCTAATAAGGGAACAAAATTATTTTTGATTCAAGTGTTGTAGACATAATGCATGTCAGTTGAAAACATTTTACTTGCTAAGCTAATATAAAATATTATTTCCTGTTCATCTTTATAGCATCTGCTTGACAGAGTTTTTTATGCATCTCTCCAATCTCCATAGTTCTTCTATGTCTCCATGTTTGTGGCTGCTTCCTCAGAAACATCTGGAGACAGGCTTCCTATCTTTGATCTTTTATAAACTAATTATGCATTCTGAGTCTTTGAAGGACTGCTAGCATCTGCTTGAGAAGGAGAACAGATGAGTATCTCTGTGGTGTTCAGCATAATTATCAAAGATAGTAACAAAAATACCTCAACAAAAGACTGTCAGATCCGCACTTTCTTCTTCTTTACCCTATCCTTAGCTTAACAGAAACTTGAAAATCCATTATATTCAATAAGCATCAGGCCAATGCTCTCTCCTGATTCTTGCTACTTTCTTAGGTAAGGGTCTTCAAAAAAGTGACTCAGCCCTGCTTTCTATAGTCAAGGAAGAGAAATCAGCCCAGTATTCCATGAGAATGTGAGGTCACAACTTCACTCCCCATCTATTCAACCCATCACAACATTTTTAGAGAAAATATATTAAGTAAAGAGCCATATGGGATCTAAACTCCCATCTCAACTCTTACTCTCTGACTGCAACTCACAGTGAAACACGTTCTTGATAGAAATGGATTTAAAAACTTAGAACACAGCCTTAACATACTAGAGATCTTCAGGTACTCCAAGAAGTTATAGATTTTATATAAAAAATTTTTTATCTTGTATAAAGAGAAAAAGGTATAAAAGAAAAAGAGAAGGGGAAAGATGCCCAAGGGATAATGGGGCTTCTAGAATCAGGAAGAAGCAGTGATGGAAGATAATGAGCACTTTGACAGCAGAGAACTACATTTGAATGTTACCAGTTTTAAATACAATAATTTCATATAATTAAATTAACAACAACAATGACAATATCAACAGGAAAACCATAAAAATAAAGGCCAATATATGAAGGGACAGAGTTTCCTTATAGGCTGTACCTTATGATTCCTCCTATGTTTGGGTAGAAACAGGCCATGATTACTCCAGCTCCCACAATAATTAGATTAAGAATCAGCACGTGGAAAATGCTAGAAGTTGAGGAGTTTGGAAGAAAAGATAAAAATAAAAACAGGCAAATTATAACCATTAATATGAGAATAAAATTCATTACTAATATTTTTAAAATGAAAATGTCTTAAACTTGACAATAAAATTGCAGCAAAAATTGAAGGCAATGATAGTACTCAATGATAGTGACGGGACAGTGACCTTGGTCCTTTTGTGTAAATATATGAATAGGCTAAGATTTGCCAGAACAAACTAGTGTGTATCAGAGTTCACACCCTTTGGTCTATAATTGCATTTGGAATTTCTTAATAAACAAAAATATGAAAAAGCCATTAACTTCAAGATATTTGTGGCAAAACCAGAAGTATCCTAGATATACAGCAAGGTAATAATTTAACTGATGGGATATATTAAAAAGTATTCAAAATAACTTATCATTGTTACCTAGATGGTAAAAAGTCATCTAGACAACTTGGAAAAAAGCTAGCTAGATTTTTACTACAGAAAATCTGAAAACATTTGAAAAGATATCAGAAGGAAATATACTAAAAAGGCAGTAATAATTGTGTTATGATTTGGGATTTGGAGTAATTTTGCCCCTTTTCTGTATTTAACAAACTTTCTATGTGTTTTTCTGTAAAGTATTTATTTACTTTAAGGGAAAAGGCAAAATGGGCAGGTTTTCATCCTTCAGGTTCAGTCACTTAAAGATATTCAGTGAATAGAAAATAATGAATAGAAAAATAATGTAGGGGTGCCTGGATGGCCCAGTTGGTTAAGCATCCAACTCTTGATTTTGGCTCAGGTGATGATCTCACAGTTCTTGAGTTCAAGCCCCACATCAGGTTTGTGCTAACAGCGTGGAGCCTGCTTGGGATTCTCTCTCTCCCTTTTTCTCTGTCCCTCCCATGCATGTGCTCTTTCTCACTCTCTCTCAAAATAAATAAATAAAGAAAAAGAAAAAGAAAAAGAATGGACATAAAATTTGATGCTCAAGAAATAACTCCATTTCCCAAAAAGTTGATTCTTAAAAGCCAAATTTATACCTTAAAGCAACCTTGTGAGCCCAGGTTATCAGAAGGTAATTAAAACCCAATAAAGATTATAGAGAATAAGGAAAAATATTTATACAAATAAGCAGTTAGTCCTACATCCTCATGAATTACAAAGATATTCAGGCTTCCAGATCTTATTATTTATCTAGAAACTCCAACTTTAAAAATTGCTCCAGAGCTTTGAGACAATGGCTCTTTTGTTATTTCTGTGTTATAATAGGAAATAACGTTGTGTATTTTCCAAAGAAGTGGTTCTGAGTGTAACCACAAACCCCAGGGAAGTTCCCAATACCTTTTCAGGAAGTCACTGAGGTAAAAATTAATTTCAAATCATAAAAGGCATTACTTGCTTTGCAAAAGCAATTGTAGGTAAAACTGCTGGTCCCTTAGCATGGATAGACAGTTGCACCATTTTGTATTCTATACTGTATGCTTTATTGCAAAACACTCTCAAGCAAATCCTTCATAAAAAAGTAAAAGTTATTAGTTTTATTAACTTTCATGTTTTCGACACACACCTTTTTGCTATTCTGTGTGATTAAACAGGAAGTACATAATACAGCTTATCTGCTGCACGGTGAGGTATATTGGTTGTCTTGAGGAAAAGTACTTGTGCAACTGAGCTGGAGAGCAACCTAGCCGTTTTTTCCAAGGAATGCTATTTTTATTTGAAAGGCAGACAAACTGTGGTTCTTCAGACTCGGATATTAGACAGACATTTTCTTTTTCTTTTTTTTAAATTTTTTTTTTTTGACGTTTATTTATTTTTGAGACAGAGAGAGACAGAGCATGAATGGGGGAGGGTCAGAGAGAGAGGGAGACACAGAATCAGAAACAGGCTCCAGGCTCTGAGCGGTCAGCACAGAGCCTGACGCAGGGCTCGAACTCACGGACTGCGAGATCATGACCTGAGCCGAAGTCGGCCGCTTAACCAACTGAGCCACCCAGGCGCCCCGACGGACATTTTCTTAAAAATGAAAGCTTATGATCTTGTCACTTCAAGGAAAACATGTGTATGTGTTGTCAATGATAAAATTTGAGCTTTCAAGTAAAAATTAGAATTTTGGACAGCTTGTACTTGCCACCCTCAGTTTGACAGTTTTTCAATATTTAAAGAGGTTTATAATGAAATTGGTGGCAATATTACGAAAGTGGGTTTTGATATTATAAGGAAGTGTGTCAACATTTGGAAGATCTGCAGAAATCAGTGAAATGATATTTTCCAGGTGACTAAACATGATGTTACAAAAACATCACGGGTAAAGGATCCAAAGTGTAAGACAGACCAATGGGTTTTAATATAACTGAATTTCTGATTTGACTAACTTATAGGAAACTACCACTTGTTAAAATTTGGCAAAGTATCAAAGAAGAATATCCACAATAGTCTGAAAAGGCTATTAAAAGATTGCTTTTCCAACAACATGTCTATGTGAGGCTAGATTTTCTTCATAGATTTTAATGAAAACAACATATTTTAACAGACTGAATGCAGAAGGTAGGAGAATCCAATTATCTTCTAGCAAATCAGAGTTTTGAAAATGTGGGGTGTCTTCCTGGCTTAGTTGGAAGAGCACGTGACTCTTGGTCTCAGGCTTGTGAATTCAAGCCGCATGTGGGGTGTAGAAATTACTTAAATAAATAAAACTTTAAAAAGTTTGGAAAATGTAAAATAAAAGTTTTTTGGGAAACAATTATTTTTCATAAATATGTTATTTTAAAACAAGTAATAGTTTTATATTATTGCTTTTTAAAAATATTTTATTTAATGCTTATTTACTTTTGGGGGGTGTAGAGGTAGAGAGAGGGAGACACAGAATCTGAAGCAGGCTCCAGGATCTGAGCTGTCAGCACAGAGCCCGACATGGGGCTCAAATTCACGGAGAATGAGATCATAACCTGAGCCGAAGCTGGATGCTCAACCGACTGAATCACCCAGGCACCCTACTAATGTTTTTTGAATAAATTCATTAATATTTAAAAATTTTTCAGTTTTAATTTTTCATATGTTAAATATTGATAGATATAACTCACAAAAGGTAAATAAAGTTCCTGGGGGTTCTCAATAAACTTTAAGAGTATAAAGGAGGTACTGAGCTCAAAAAAGTATGCTCTGAATCATGCAGTCTGTAGAGGACTTGTAACTGCAGGATAAATGGTAGTGTGTTCCTGGTGGTAGAGAAAGAAATGCAATGTGAACATGAAAGGGAAATTTCAGACTATTTCCAAGAAGAAAAAACATTCTAATAGCCACCATTATGTAAAATAACGGCAGAAAACAGGAATAATTCATTTACCTAGAATTTTTTTCATCTATGTCTTCATTGTATTTATTTTATTCTGGTGAATGTAAATACAACACAGGGTATAAACACAATAGGAGTCTTGTATGTACTGAAATCCAAGATGAGCAATGTTAGAACTGTAGCTGTTGCTACTATCAATGCTAGAGACCTGGTACCTCTGGACTTTTGCTTTCATAGATTTTTTATTTTTAAACAAACATATTTATATTAATTATTTAGTGAATGAGGGAAAATACTGCATTAGTTCACTTTGGAGAAGAACTGATGAAGACTTGTTTTAGCTGGTTACTGTAAATGTAATTACAAAATTTTTTGTATGAAAGTTTTCTTCATTTAAGACCATTTATTTCAAGTAAAATAGGTTAGGACTAGGTACTTTTTTTTTTTTCAACGTTTTTTTTTTATTTATTTTTGGGACAGAGAGAGACAGAGCATGAACGGGGGAGGGGCAGAGAGAGAGGGAGACACAGAATCGGAAACAGGCTCCAGGCTCCGAGCCATTACCCCAGAGCCTGACGCGGGGCTCGAACTCACGGACCGCGAGATCGTGACCTGGCTGAAGTCGGACGCTTAACCGACTGCGCCACCCAGGCGCCCCATGACTAGGTACTTTTTAAGAGGATGAATCTATACTAAAACTTAATGTTAGCAGGACTTAACCAGGAATCCAGCATGAAGTTCTAGGGAAACACTGAAGCAGTTTATGAAAATTTCTCTTGGATGAGGGTGATTAGCTTTGAACAGATTTTCAAAAGGACTCAAAACTGCTCTATCACCAATAAGAGACTGAAAACTATAGCAGTAGTTACAGAAACAAATAGGAATTTAAACTTGTTATATATCTCACCTTCAATTCTAAACAATTATGATTTATGTAAAAATGCATGAATGTTTGGGGCACCTGGTGGCTCAGTCGTTTGAGCATCCGACTTTAGCTCAGGTCACGATCTCACGGTTCATGCATGAGTTTGAGCCCTGTGTCGGGTTCTGTGCTAACATCTCAGGGCCTGGAGGCTGCTTCGTATTCTGTGTCTCCCTCTCTCTCTGCCCCTCCCTGGCTCATGCTCCATCTCTCTCTCTCTGTCTCAAGAATAAACATTAAAAAAATTTTTTTAATGCATGAATGTTAATAAATATATGAGTAAATATTAATAATCAATAACTAAAATAAAAGAGTTGCTTCTCATTAGCCATACATTGCCAATACAGGTACTATATACTATTAACTTCCTGGCAATGTGTAAATAAATTGGCAGCTAAAACGTAAGATAAACATAACTGATATCAGAGCTAATATAACTAAACTAGAGGGGATTATCTTTATTTATTTATTTATTAAAAAAATTTTTTTTGATGTTTATTTATTTTTGAGAGAGAGAGACAGAGTGTGAGTGGGGGAAGGGCAGAGAGAGAGAGAGGGAGACATAGAATCAGAAGCAGGCTCCAGGCTCCGAGCTGTCAGCACAGAGCCTGATGTGGGGCTCGAGCCTTGAGATCATGACCTGAGCTGAAGTCAGATGCTTAACTGACTGAGCCAGCCACCCAGGCGCCCCGAGGGGATTATCTTTAAATCAATCTGGACAAGGAAGTAGCTTCTAATTTTAAAGCTCTTCAGGGAAAAGAACACC